>NC_142929.1:46558298-46615798 GCF_046866305.1 Octopus bimaculoides | reverse complement strand
TCTGCCAGCTCTCTGCCTTTTGTCTTTGTCTATAAATATTATTCTGTTTCAATGTAACGCGATGTTTCGATGTAACGTTTTCAGTAAAATCTATCTTAACTATGAAAATCTAACACGATCCTAAACGCAATATCTGTATTATTCTGCTTGTCACGAAATATGTACGAATGTTACGCATTTAAAATCATGATGAAAGAATATTATGAAGCCCTATGAGATTTTTGCATCCAGAAGAAAAGAATATCTATTAAGTGTGAAATTTTCATGGGTTTTGTTATATACAAATGGTAAAAGAATTCACTGATCAAACAGAAAATGAAATTGATAAAAATCTATTATAGATAGTTGATCAATATTCTATTCCTTTATTCTTTTATTTGTTTCAGTCATTTGACTGTGGCCATGCTGGAGCACCGCCTTTAGTCGAAAAGATCGACCTAGGACTTATTCTTTTTAAGCCTAATACTTATTCTATCGGAATTTTTTGCCGAATCGCTGAGTTACGGACACATAAACACACCAATATCGGTTGTGAAGCGACGATGGGGGACAAACACACACACACACACACATATATATATATATATATATATATATATATATATACGACGGGCTTCTTTTCAGTTTCCGTCTACCAAATACATTCACAAGGCTTTGGCCAGCCGGGGGCTATAGTAGAAGACACCTGCCCAAGCTGCCACGCAGTGGGACTGAAGCCAGAAACATGTGGTTGGGAAACAAACTTCTTACCACACAGTCACGCCTGTGCCTATATGTTTATATATATATATATATATATATATATATATATATATATATATATATATATATAAATAATGTACGTATGTATTAGAATTTCGTTTACGCCTAACGATACTCATAACCACTTCTTAGAAATCGTTATATTCAACAGCATCAAGTAAGTACAGAGAATAAGAGCTATAAGATAACGCGCGAAAATTCAACTCTGAGTGCAAGCATCCTATAGAAGACACAACTGTAAGATAATGAAGGCAATTATGAAACTTGTTATTTTGTCATTCCTCTATTTGCTTGTGTGTGCGTGTGTGTGAATAAGTAACTAGGATGTGTAGTGTCAATACATTACGGCCGTTTCGTGCGGCTCCATTTAATTGATCTATGAAAACATTACATCAATTTGAAAGAAACCGCTCTCTTCAGACGCAGATAATAATATAGATTTCAAACGTAAAAGATAAACCATTTTTAGCAAATTTACATCAATAATAGACAGCAAAATAACTACATTGTTTCCTTATGTTATATCTGTTGTAAAATGAGTTTAGAAAATAATGCATATCTTATTAAGCCTACTATAATTTAGTGAGTAGCAGACGAAAAATAGTGCGTGGAGGTCAAGGTAAAGGAGTGGTGACGTGGTTATTTATATTTAGAAGATTTTATGCAGCATGTAATCTTCAGCCATTTAGAATTAAATTCATTGGGAGTTGTCAACTGTATTCTAGTTGATTTATCACCATCTTGGAAGCCCCTCTTCCAAAATTCACTTGTCCGTGACGAAAAATACTCCTCCAGTACTGTTCTAACCTCGTCTACAGGATTCATATTTTTTCTGTTCAAATGATTTTGAAGATTGCAGAATAAATGATAATCAGATGGGGTAATGTCCGACGAATATGATGGGAGGGGCACCGTTTCTCATTCAAACTTGTCCAGCGGGGAACATTTGTCTGGCCAGCGGAGACCACACCCGTTCACTATCCAGGAGAATCCAGAGATGCCTCAATCTCAACGCATGCCTGCGCATCATTAACCAAGGTATCCCTAAACCTCCCTTTAAAGGCATTTGACAGCAGACAGAGCGTTTCACAAGTGGCGACCTGCACTTCCACAAAAAGCTAAAGAGCTGTCTCTCCAACCTGATCAACCACGAACCTGGACAAGGCACGACGGTTAGGCGGTAGGTAATGACCGATGCGATAAACACATTGGCCACCACCGCCCTCCCTTTCAGGGATAGCCACCGCCAAGACCAGGTCTTGACTACTGCAGCCACCCTGCTCAATACCTCCGTCCAGTTCTTCTCTATCTGGAGGCCTGGACCAAACCCAACTCCCAGCAACTTAACCGGTCCTTCCGTCTAGCGCCCAACAGCGCTGTCTGAAGGCATCGACTTGCCAACCCAGGTGCCGAGTTGTAAACCGACCGACTTGTAAGCGAAATAACAGCACCTTACGTAGATGAAGACCTTCTTTAGCCTGGGGTAGCGGTGTTTCCCCTTTCCCTACCCACTGTCTTGGCGCTTGACAATTTTATAGAGAACCCATTTTTCGTCACCTGTCACTATTCGGTCCAAAAAAAGATTTATTCGTGAGACGTGACAGCAAAAAAGAGCCCACATTCACTCTCTGGACGCGATTAGACTGAGAAAGTTTGTGAAGAATCCATTGATCTAATTTGCTGACTTTTCCGATGGCGTGCAGGTATCGATGAATGGTTGTATGACCAAATCCATGCTTCTCTACTAGTTCCTCAGCAGTTACGATGGGGTTTTGTTCGACCAGTGTTTGCAGGACGTCCTCGTCGAGCTCTACAGATGTACCAGGACGAAGTTCGTCTTCTAGGCTGTAGTTTCCGGCACGGATTTTCCGGGACCACCGTTGACACTGGCTTACGCTTATTGTCCGATCCCCATATACGGCATTAATATTCCTCGCACTTTCCGTTGCATTGTTGCTTTTATTGAACTCATAAAGCAAAATAGACCGAATATGCTCCTTTTTTATTTCTATTATAGCTTTCAGAGAATAACTGTTAAAATCGAACTGCACTCTTCAGAACTTGCACAAAGAATAAGTCTCAGGTAAACTTATTAACTTGCGTTTATAGCAAGTTGATGTAGGTAGTTTATCCCGTACCCCTCCCACGTTTAGTTAATGCATTAAAAAAAAACGCATTACTTATGGGTTGACCCAATATATATATGTGTGTGTTAACACACACACACATATATATATATATATATATATAATTTTGGGGAATAGTATATCTTGAGGTACGCACAAAAAGCTATAAATAATCGCATGTAAATATTGGGCTGAAAACCCCTTTTGGATAGAAAAAGGTCGAAGGCTGTAGATATATCTATATATATATCTGTGTTCACACACACGCACACACGCAAGCACACACACACAGATACGCACCCACACATTTATGCATATATGTATGCTTACATTTACGGACGCATTTGGAAGAATAGTTAAGGAATACATTCATAATCACGAGGTTGTTCGCTTTATTTCAATTGGTGGCATCTTGGGAAGATGTCATTCTCTATAGCCCCATCTCTATAGAAACCGTTTAAATGCAAGCCGTATAGAAGCTCGTGACAATAATATACCTGTAATTCAAAACGTAGAGCCATCTCACGTATTCTGTTACGCTGTTTCTGCATACGCATGCGCGTTCAAACCCTCGTAACAAGTTTCCATATAGTATCTCTCTTGTTTATATTAAACCCCGCAAGGCATTGGTCAACCTAAGGCTAAGGTAGATAGCATTTGCCCTAATTGCTACGCAGAGGAAATGAAACTGGAACCACATAGCTGTCAAGTGAGCATCTTAATGACAAAGTTTGCTTTACGCTTATAAACGAATATCAGCCATTTTGTGGAGAATAGATGTATGCATGCGAGAGAAAGTGAGTGTGTGTAAGAGTGTGCATCTATGTATGTTTGCGTATAAGAGAACAGTTGTATTTCCGGGACGTTTTGCAGATCCATTAACGTTTAAATTATCAGATTTGAAGTTTGCGAATTAATCAATCCCTGTCCATTATTATAAAACACAGCTTTTGAAGATTGATTTTGAAGCAGTTTGTCACGTAAACAAGTCTTTCAAGACTATCCTTCAAGGAACTCGACATGGTCATGTTGACCGAACAATGGTGTTTCTACGCAGTTACGACAACATCATGAGTGAGTCTTTTCACTACCGCAAATTTGCTATTAGTAGCAGCCAAGCGCTCTTCAAATGATACATTACCACTGGCGTACATAAAGATGAATTCAGTGGACGATTTGGTTATTACACACACAGTTGTCTCAGAAGCAAATACACACGATTATTTTTGAAAGTTTTATTGGTAAAAATGTGGCACGAGGATTCCAGTTGATCCGATCAACGGAACAGCCTGGTCGTGGAATTAACATGCATGTGGCTGAGCACTCCACAGTCATGTATACCCTAACAACTAGATAAAGTATCTAAAAGCATCAAATGACATTTCATTTCTACAAAAGTGATCGCCCGTGGCTCAGCGGTTAGGGTATTCGGCTCACGATCGTAAGATCGAGACTTCAATTCGAGGCGACGCGTTGTGTCCTTGAGCAAGACACTTTATTTCACGTTGCTCCAGTCCACTCAACTGGCAAAAATGAGTAGTGCCCGTATTTCAAAGGGCCAGTCTTGTCACACACTGCGTCACGCAGAATTGCCTTCACTTTTGTAGAAATGAATTGTCATTTGAAGCTTTTAAATACTTTATCTAGTTGTTAGTAGACATGCATTGTGCAGTTTTTAATTTGATCGGTTTGGCTATCGTTCTGTGTTCAAAAATTGTTTCGTTTGGAATTTCTGCCCAGGTTGCACATATCGCGATCAGCATGTTGTTTAGAGGCCCCAGGGAGACCTGAATTAGATGCTGTTGATTCCTTTCCTTTGTTAGTGAATTGTGCAATCTCTCTGTTGACTGTATCAAGAGGAATCCCAAGGTTTTGTGCAATCTTACTCTGGCTAAGTCTATCCTCAGATTGACACTAATACATCTTCTTTGAATCAGATAATACTTTTGCTTCTGGTGTTTGCGGCATGGCTAGTTGCTTTTGAAGATTAAGTTTCTATAATCTGAGATGACAAAATAATAATACATTAACAAGTTTGAAGCATCAGGTAGTGTCAATACAGGTAAAATAGTATAACAAGGAGTGTTTATTTACTTTTGAAGTGTCTGTATATAAGAAATCAATATGCAACAATATGTTCGACTGTTTTACTAATATTCTTTTATTTTTCTTTCTTTGACAATATGGATAAATGTTGCCCTATATTTGAGCCCTCTCTATAAAACTTAGAAACTAACTTCTACCACACTCTTCTACATTGACAGCGACATTAAACTTTCCGGAAGAGGCATAACATCTGTTCAAATAGCAATTGTATGTTGTATTGTTCTAAAAACAAAGGCGGAAGGATTACTGAGGCAATTCTTTTGATCATAGGTTTGTTCGATCAGTGCTAACCTCGGGATAAACTGTATAGTAGCTTTGCCAGAACATCAATCTTTATGGGAATGTTTGCAACGTGTTATTTTCGGGTTGCTGCAAATTATGCGGTCCATATCTTCAACCTTACTTCTGCAAAGCCGAAAACCATTGTCTTATCTGGTCATATTGCCCGCCTCTCAATCCTTTGTTTATATGCATAAGAATTTTCTTTGATATTCTTTATTCCTAATTTATAGAGGATACTCTTCCATATGAAATATAGCTGTCACTGGTCTACATTATCCCCATTTGTCTAGAGTAAAGTATTTCTCACGTTTTGGTACATCATCATCATGTATAACTTTCCCCTAGACTATAGTTGGAGTAGAGGTTCAGCTCTCCGGATAAACGTTTGTAGTCATCCAGTGTTAAATATATTTACTTAGGATTTCTTTAACGACACACATGGTGTAATTTTTTTCATTGTATAAGGACGATATATTCTTTTCTACTCTAGACACAAGGCCCAAAATTTTTGAGGAGTGGGGCCAGTCGATTAGACTGACCCCAGTACGCAACTAGTACTTAATTTATCGACCCCGAAAGGATCAAAGGCAAAGTTGACCTCGGCGGAATTTGAACTCAGAACGTACAGACAGAAGAAATACCAATTTCTTTATTGCCCACAGGGGGCTAAACACAAAATGGTACAAAACAACTGATTGGGATCAGTAATGCGAATGGTTTACATACAATATGACTTTAAAAATTATATAAAATATAAATAAATCGAATGACATTAACAGTACATTAGACAACACAAATGAAGTGATGATCAGGCCACGCTCCAACCCCACAAGCCCCAATCTATCGCTGGCAACTTTTTTTTTTCCTTTTTTTTTCCCCCCTGACTATTCACACGGTTCCTTGCACGCACAACACTCGTGCAACATGCTTCCATCTCTTTTGGAACGTACACTCCGACAGACATCTCCTCTCCAGACACACTTTCCTTTTCAAATGAAAAGTAAAAAATGAACGTAAATTGTGGCCAGAGATAAAGTTGCCTGTCTTAATTCCTTTTATCCTCGTCTTCCATACTGCCTCTTTCGCTATTGCTACGACCGTGAGAAAACAATTCTTACCTTCGTTTGTTAAAACTCCCGGTGGGTCAATTTTTATAATTGACTCAGTCGACAGCTGTACTCTTCCTTCGCCGGACAACAGGTGTTCAGCATAAGCCCACATTTCAGATATCTCTGGACACTGAACAATAGCGTGAGGGACGGTTTCCCTGTCTCCCCCGCATCTTGGACAGGTCGGCGACTGACGCTTACCGTGTCTTGCAAGCTTATCCCAAACGGGCAAGGTACCTCTGTAGCATTGCCAGGTTAGGGACTTTTGGAAGTTGTCCAACGTTCTCAACCCGAATGTACGGTGAAACAGGCTGTCCAGTTGAATAAACCCGAGACCTAGAGTCGGCCCTAGGCCATCGTCGCATTCAGACTCTACCAACCCACTATATAAAATCCGTGTGGAACCCACACCGCTGGCGTTGCCCGAGCGCCGGAAAATCAAGAGGGCCTTACGACACTCTTTATGCCATTCACTCGACCTCGGTCTACGAGAACACCAGGCTTCCTGTTCGAAAAAACTTTTGAACCCGGGGAACATTTGTCTGGCCAGCGGAGACCACACCCGTTCACTATCCAGGAGAATCCAGAGATGCCTCAATCTCAACGCATGCCTACGCATCATTAACCAAGGTATCCCTAAACCTCCCTTTAAAGGCATTTGACAGCAGACAGAGCGTTTCACAAGTGGCGACCTGCACTTCCACAAAAAGCTAAAGAGCCGTCTCTCCAACCAGATCAACCACGAACCTGGACAAGGCACGACGGTTAGGCGGTAGGTAATGACCGATGCGATAAACACATTGGCCACCACCGCCCTCCCTTTCAGGGATAGCCACCGCCAAGACCAGGTCTTGACTACTGCAGCCACCCTGCTCAATACCTCCGTCCAGTTCTTCTCTATCTGGAGGCCTGGACCAAACCCAACTCCCAGCAACTTAACCGGTCCTTCCGTCTAGCGCCCAACAGCGCTGTCTGAAGGCATCGACTTGCCAACCCAGGTGCCGAGTTGTAAACCGACCGACTTTTCCCGGTTAATCTTTGCTCCTGCCACTTCCTCGTAAGCCTCAATAGTCTTACCCACTTCACGTAGGCGTGCTACTGAGGTTACGCTGATAGTGATATCATCCGCGTAAGCCGTAACAAACTCCTCTAGACCTGGTTCTCTCGGAATGTCACTCAACCTCCGCAATAGTGGCTCGAGAGCTACCACATACAAAAGCGGTGAGAGCGGACATCCTTGACGAACCGAGCGTCTGATACAGAGCGGCTTCGAAAGGAAACCGTTCACCCGAACTATCGAGTCAATGTTGTGGTACAAAGCAATAAACCACCTGAGGAAGCCAAGGCCCAAGCCGAACCGCGCAAGCACAGTCGCCAGGTATCGATGGTCAACCCTATCAAAAGCTATAGACTGGTCCAAATGTACCAGTGCCCCACCTTTGCCAGATTTATTACCAGCCCTCTCTATGGTATAGCGGATAAGATGGAGGGTATCCTGAATGGTTCTGCCTGGGATGGCACATGTCTGTGCCTCCCCGACTATACCACCCGCGACACGCGCCAACCTTTTCGCTAAGACCTTGGCCAAAATCTTCACTGCTGCGTTTAACAGAGTGATGGGCCTGACATTCTCTATAACGTCCCCCTTGTCCGGGTCCTTTCTGAACAACGTCACTACTCCCGGCGCAAAGATCTGGGGATAAACCCATTCTGTTGTCAGTTCGCGTAAACGTCAGCCAGTAGATGCCCGAACAAGTCTGGCATACATTTATACAGCTCATACGGAAGACCATCAAGTCCCGGCGACCTACCCACTTTACAGTCGGCCAAAGCCTCCTTCGCCTCCCCAGGCGTGATTGGCCCTTCGCAAGACTCCGCATCCGACCCCGAGAGACACGGCAGACCGGGAAGAAAGTCCTCGAGGGCTCTCCCACCATCAGGACAGCCGTCACCCCCGAACAGCTGGGCGAAGTACTTCCGAAAGGCCTCACACATTTTCTCGGGTTCGTTTATCAAGACGCCATTATGGTTCGTCAAAGACCGTATCGTGGAACTATTTCCTTGCCGAGCTTCCACCACTCGGGCCCATCCAGCGGCCTTGATTCCTTCACTTCCCATCGCACGTAACTTAGCTCTGGCAATTCTTCCCATGTGTTGGGCTTCAAGATGCTGGTTTAACTCCAGTCTTTTCACCTTCACTTGGTCCGCATTGCCAGTCCTCCAGGCTTTTTGTAGTTCCTTAACTATACCATCTCCTATTCTACGTCCCTTCTTAGCTAAACTTATGCTAAACCTAATAGACTCATATTTGATGGCTCTTTTTAGGGCGTACCACCATTTGTTATTAATGATGGTACCTGTCAATGCCCTCTGAATTAACATCTTGATCCGCTTTCTGTATTCCTCAATCGCCAAAAGGGACGTATTGAGCTTCCAGTAGCCAGATCCCTGACTATGTAACTTGTCTATTGTCAGTTTACAGGTAACCATCTTGTGGTCACTGTAGCTGACTAGAAAAAACTGTGGACACTTAGCTATAGACTTATCTGTTTCTCTAATTAAAATTCTATCTAGATATGTTCTGGTAGACCCATCACTATTTGACCACGTCCACTGTGGAGTGTTCGGGTGTTCCAACCTATATGGGTCTGCTAGCTGAAAGTGACTTAACAGATCCCGTAAGCCTGGGTTATATTTTCGGTTCGTGTTCGAGCCAACACAACCTGTGTGTGTCTCACATATTGTGTTAAAGTCTCCTAACAATACTAGCGAATGCGACGTGGCCATGAACTTGCCCAGGTCACGAAAATATTCACTTTGCGGGCCCATAATATTGGGTGCATAAATAGCAACTAGCCTGATTATCTTGCCACAACTGAATGTCAGGTCAAGAACGACCAGCCTGCCTTCTGGATCAGAAAAAAACAATTTTTTCTCGGTTACCCGGTTTCTTTTTAGTAGGACCAACACCCCACCCCCACCTCCCACCCGACTCGGAGAAACGTATTTCTCGTAGCCGTTCAGGAGGGGGGACAGATCTCTTGGCCTCTATACTCGGGTTTCCGTTGCAACAATCACATCTAATTTTCTTGACCTGATGTCATTTAGGAAGCGTCCTTGCTTCCAGCTAGACAACAGGCCACGAACATTTAAACAACCAATGTGAACAGACATGTCTTACCTGTTAATCAGGGCTTGTCCGGTGGAGAGAGACTCTCCACCTTTTCTTGACATAGGGTCGGAGGTGGCAAGTCTTGAAAAATGGACTGGTTAAATTCCAGTCTCATTGCCGATACAAACGTTCTGTATGTATTTAATAAAATCTTATGAGTCTTTGAATCCATTTCGTATAGTTCATAATATTGAAATTTTTCAGACAGTTCTGCTATTCTGGTGGCTGATTTTTTTGCCTTTATTTCTCTCATTAAATCAACATTTTTGCTGTGAAGTGCTATTATCTGTCCTCCACTTCTTTCCTTGTTATTTGCGGTCGGTTTCTTTTTGCTGCTTTTGTTGGTCGTTGTTCTACTTGTTTTACTTGGTTAGCATTTTCTATTTTTCTTTTACTGGTAATTTTCTTTCCTTCGGTTTCTTTATCTTTCTCTTCCTCCTCACCTTCAGATTCCTCCTCGCCTTCCTTACAGTATTTTTTTATATGGCCTATCTGACCGCACTGAAAACATCGGGGTTTATGCCCCTCGACAAAAACGTTGAGGAACAACTCCTCCCCAACTTCTATTTTTTCTGGAAGTTGTTCAATTACAGCCTGTTCTTCTTGAATTAATAAGTGGACCGTGTGGCCGATCCAATATGTTTTTTCGGTGACGATAGCCTGAAGTATATTCACTTCATCTATCTTCTTTACCAGGACCGCCGCCATCAACCACATAGGGTCGACTTTAGGAGGGACCTTTGTTATTCGTATGTTGGCAGTCCTCATACCCATGTATATAGGTATTAGAATTAAATCTTCTGTTTCCAATGAATTTATCGAGTGCATCTGTGCCGTTTCAATATTTTTTAGTTGTACCTCGATGGTACCAAATTTTTTACCTCTGGTCAGATATATGATATCCTGCCAGATGGATTTCAAACATTTTTCCACTCTCTCCTCGCTTACTCGCTCAATTCTTCTTTCTTTTTTACAGTATGTCTTGTATACGATGGTTTTCTTTTTTTCCGACAATAAATAATCCTCTGGGGGTTGAATCTTGACAACACCGTCTTGAATTGTAATTATGTCTTTGAACATTCGTAGGTCGCTTTTGTTTGTCGACAGCTGGCGGGTTCCACCTCCAGCCGCCGACGCAAAACTTCTTTTTTGTTTTCCTTCTGTTTGAAGGCTTTTCACAGTAGAATTCGTTGGTTTTGGCGATTCACCTTCAGAAGAATCTGAAACATCTCCAAACAATAAACTTTCAATATTTTTTCCATCGGCTGACTCTTCGCCAGACGAAGATACACTATTCGGCATCTTGCCAGCGATTAATGTCTCCCCCACAGGGGAGAACACACGATAGTTTTCGAACGAAGACTATCGCACAAATAATTATAACAGGAAATAACACAAGAACAGTCAATAGAAACTTGCACTTAGTATACAAACGTACTCAAATAATTACTAATAGATACAAACTCACGGAGCAGTTACACCGCTAAGCATTTCAACCGGTGTCACACAGACGAAATACCGCTAAGCATTTCGCCCGGCGTGCTAAAGATTCTGCCAGCTCGTCGCCCTACAAGGGCGATATATTGGCAGAATCGAAAGTGTTTGCGGTATTTAATCCGATTCCTTATGCTCTGTGTTCAAATACTACCGAGGTCACCCTTGCCTTTCATCTTTTTGAGGGTGATAAATAAAGTCATGTACTGGAATTGATTTAATCGACTAACCCGTCCTCACAAAATTCCTTGCTGGTGCCAGAATTATTTTACATTTATTTCCACCAGCGGAACCCATAAATATTTCACGGAATTAATGGTAAACTTATTGGGTTATTTCTGAAAACTTTATCCAAAAAAACTTAGTTAAAACCAAAATTACGCATTTCACTCACCACCACCTCTCACCCATCCCCATCTATCCTTCCCATCTTCTCCCCTTCTCCCCTTCTCCCACTCTCACATCCCCTCCCCTCCCCGCTCCCCACCACCCAACTCCTCTCATTCCTACCCACTTCAACTAATCATGTGGAAGCGTTACGGACGGGCTAAGTAAGGGGGTGACAAACAGAATTATTATAAGATGCTTGCAGCAGACTACTCCGTCCGTGTTCTACGACACATGCGGATTACAATATACTGTCGAAGGAATTCAACGTATCCTTCAATTCCTATTTCGACAAACTCTATGGTCCTTCGTCATTGTTTTCATCGAAGTTATATTCAGAAAATTAACGTTGCTGCTGATGTAGAAGTTTCTAGTAACAGTTTTCAAGTTTTACACTTACGGATCAAATACACTGTATCAGCCATCGTTGTTGCCAAAACGGTTATATTGATACTAACCCAGCAAAACTTATTGTGGCTTGTTCATTTCTGATATAGTGAATGTATCGACCAGCTATGCCTCCGTTTGTAAATGCTATAGATAGCTAAAGGCCACTGATCTGCCTGTGAACAGAAAATGATTATATTTGTTTTTGCTTATGGTGTAGTATTTTCTTATTTAATTTTCTTTATTATTATAGAATATGTTCTCCGCAATCCTCAAGTACAACTAGCGTCCTTCATTACATCTGAATAATATATGGGTTGGCAATTGGTATATATTGCTAGGCACTTATTTTGGCTAAACATCATTCTAGAATGATAAAGTCCTTTTTGACGGAGAATACAAGACTTAGAAGAATGTGGTGAACAGATTTGGGCGTTTATTCATTTGGGTAGGACATATCTGATAGAAGCTATATTACTAGTGTAAACAATATAATACAATATTCTTCTTGGAAATTTTACATATCCTTAACGAAATGCATCACACCAGAGCCAGTCTCTCAACGTTCTGCATTTAATTTCAAAATAGTGGTCAGTAATTAGTTTGACGCATTATGACTTCACCTTTTAGTTAGCATTAATTCACATGAATTATTTCTCAATGAAATGAGGACATAATTTCATGAAGATACGAATTAATTTCACAAAATTTAATTTATATCAGAGTTTTCGAAGGCAAATTAGAACCCGGAAAAATAAAATAAGAACCAGACGATTTTCAGCTTCGATTTTGTACACATTTGGCATTGGTTATGCTGTTTCTTCTCGTTTTAGTTTCTCCTGAATACCATATCCATGCCCTTTTTAACAAATGACTTTATAACTTGATTTGACTGAATTCTCATTTTCTTGTTCAATGCGTTTTTGGTACTGACCGAATATTTTATTGATTATTGTTTTACATTCAGTTAATCGCCTCTGTTGCTAAGGAGTTATTAGCGTATATTCAAGTATTTTCACTCTCTTTTGTTAATATCAGTCAATTGGTTTCAGCCCCCGCGGGGGGTTCAGCTAGTTTATCTCTAGCTAAGATTGCTATAACAAATTTTCGATATTAGGTGTTGTTATTACTTAGCCTCTGTTCAGCCTCGACTGATCAAGCGTATGTGTAAATTGATTCCAGGCGTGGACGCACCAATTATTCTGGTATCTAATGCAGTTTTAATTTTTGTTGGCCTGTAGTGAGTGATCTAAATGAAATTTAGCTGCTATATTTAGCAGGTCGAGCTATCAGGTAATCACATATTTAATGGCTCGTTTCAATTTTAGCGTTGGTAAGCCAAGAATTAATTTTCTTATTCGCATTTGACCAGTGTTTTTTTCCATATTACATTTTTTTCCATATTACATTTTATTGTTGTTCTTGTTATTATTATTGTTAGTTCTGATACTGACGCGGTTGCTGTTGTCGCTGTCATTGTTATTGCTTTTGCTAATGTCAACGTAGATGCGTGAGCATGTATCTATGTGTATGTATGTATGTATGTATGTATGTATGTATGTATGTATGTATGTATGTATGTATGTATGTATGTTTGGGTGCATGTGTGTGTGTTTGTGTGTGTGCATGTATGTGTGTGTGTGTGTGTGTGTGTGTGTGTGTGTGTGTGTGTGTGTGTGTGTGTGTGTGTGATTGTGGCGTATTTTATAAATATGCCTGTTCAAGTATCATAATAGCATGAAACTATTAGTCGCTCTTTCGGTTGTGTATTGAATTTGATATGTGTGTGTGTGTGTGTGTGTGTGTGTGTGTCTGTGTTTGTATGTATATACACATGCATTATCTACTATAATAATACTCTTGTGTTTTTCTCCGTTACAACATATGGATGAGAAAGGAAGGAGTGATAGATAAATAAGGAAGGAAGGACTGATGGTAAACAGGTAGTGGGAGCGTTTCAACTCTGTGTGCGTATATGTGCGTGTATGTAAAAGGGAATTATGTGAATGTTTTCGTGGGGGGTGGGGAGAGGTGCAATGGAAGTGGGATGGTGAACATTCAACGCTGAAAAGAAAAATCAAACAGCGTTTCAACTCTGTATGAGTATATATGTGTATGTGTGCGCGTGTACAAGGGAAGTATGTGAATATATGTGAATAGGCGTTCTTTCAGTAACAAACGATGGTTGATGTCACATCTCAAAAGACAACCACTAGATAACATTGACAAGCGTATTAATTTGATTTACCATCCATATTTACATATAAAATACGACAATCAGCCGTCACTTTATACGCCACGGGGACAGCTAATATATATATATATATATATATATATATATATATATATATATGGGACTGTGTGGTAAGTAGTTTGCTTCCCAACCACATGGTTCCGGGTTTAGTTTTGCCTGGAACCTTTGGCAAGTGTCTTCTACTATAGCCACGGGCCGACCAAAACCCTGGGGGTATATTTGGTAGACAGAAACCGAAAGAAACCCGTCGTATAAATATGCGTTTGTGTGTCTGTATTTGTCCCCCACCACCGTTGATTGACAACTGATAGTGCTCCAGCATGGCCACAGTCAAATGACTGAAACAAGTAAAAGAATAAAAGAATGTACATATATATATAATATTAGGATAAATACTCTATAAGAATTTATCAAATATATATATATATATATATACATACATATCGATAGAAAAGACAACAAATGAAAGAAAGAGACCTCGATATTATGTAAATAGAGGAATTTATCAGTAAAAATATGTGACAATTAATCGGTAGCCATGATAAAACTCCGAGTTTTGGATGTCGGGGCGGAAACCAACGCCACCATCTCTTCAGTTATCTGGCCATTAAAAATTGCTATGAAAAATGACCGTTAAACAAAGGGATATTACTGTGTGGTTGACCGTTATTAAGACAAATGAGCTATATATATTTTTGGGGGCGAATGTGTGGGTGAGCATGTGTGTATTTCAAGCGAGGGTGGATGAGTATATACATATAGGCGCATGTACGTGGGTGCGTAGGCACGCATGTGTATGTGTGAACTGGTGCGCTTACACGAATACTATGGACATTTTTACTCCCTTACCTTTACTCCCATCACTCACTTAGCGGTCATTCTAATAGCTCTTTTGTCTTAATAACGGTTAACCACACAGTAATTTCCCTTTGTTTAACGGTCATTTTCATAGGAATTTTCAATGACCAGATAACTGAAGAGATGGTGGCGTGAGTTTCCGCCCCGGCATCCGAAACTTGGAGTTTTATCATGGCTACCGAATAATTGTCACATATTTTTACAGCTCTCTCTCTCTCTCTCTCTCTCTCTATATATATATATATATATATATATATATATATATATATTTATATATTTATATATATATATTTATATATATATATATATATATATATATATATATATATTTGCTGCCGATTAGGTAAACCGTAAATACGCGGTATATTTTGAAAAATTAGACATAAAAACACGAACCATGCGGCGTACTGGTTCGTGCTTCATATGTTGTCTGGTCAATTCTGCTGACGAAAGTCTGACCTTGTAAGATATAATCTTTATCTTACTAAAATTGACTTGAAACCATGGTACAGAATATAGATTGGTAAAAGTTTTTATTTTTCATTTCCTTTCGAAATTATCCCTAACTTTTGTGGTATGTAGTATTTTTGCTGCTATTTCTAGCGAGTAGATGTCCTATTATAGGCGTCTCTGCATTTCTAATGAATAATACATAGTCTATTGACTGTTTTTACTCTCGCTAGGCCACTGGTGGTAAATAAAATTTCTAAAATTTTCTTTGCCACCCTATAATTTATTAATAATGATAAAAAAAAATATATATATATATATATATATATATATATATATATATATATATATAATTAAAATAACAGGGTAAAAATTTTTATATTAATTAATATCAATTTAATACCAGGAAACCAGTACATTAAAAAAATAAGAAAATTCAGAAAATTTTTTTTTCTGAGATCTCAAAAGGATTATTGTATATGTATAGTCTCGCCCGTATGTTTTTGCTTCGCTGAATTTTCTTTGAGAACTTTTCAGTGATCTTCTTCTAGCACATTAGCAGTCCACTTAGTGGTCTCTTTTATATATACATACACATATATATATATATATATATATATATATATATATAGTTAAAAAAAACAATAACAAAAAAACAAAAAAACAACAAAGTGAGGACGTGATATGGATAGTATTATTGGACGCTCAGGAAAGGAAAGAGAGAGTGTATGACGTTTCGGGCGTAGCCCTTCGTCGGAAAGATGGAAAGTTCGGAGAATGGAAGAACGGAGAAAGAGGAAAATGGTACCGATGCCCACGAGGTTACATGATGTATATATATTATTCATGTATGTATTAGCATTTCGTTTACGCCTAGCGATACTCATGACCACTTCTTAGAAATCGTTGTATTTAACAGCATCAAATACAGAGCATATTGACTGCGAGGTAGAGTGGTTTGTTTTTCTTTTTGGCAAAAGTAGATATTAATCTTATTTTGAAAAATAGATCCCCACTATAAACTTTTTCCCCCCGTTTCTGTATCCTTGAGTAAACGAGGCCAGTTCTGATTAGTTTACTCCTTCATCAGAGAATCAAAGATCAGCAAGCCTCCTCATTCGATATCCTCTTCCTATAAGCATTCAACTCCATACTTCATTCCTTATTCCCAAATTATTCAATTTTACTTCAACAAGCTCACCCCCGCAGACTTATACACACCAATTGCGAAAGCAACAAGGAAAGCATCTAATCAATGAAACTGAGAATATTCTTTCTATTACCTTAAATATTCTCTGACTTCACTAAACACTCCAATATCTGTTTGCTGTTCCCTGTCTGTCTGTCTGTCTGTCTTTCTCGCTCTCTCTCTCTCTCTCTCTCTCTCTCTCTCTCTCTTACTCTCTTTCACTCTCTCTCTCTATTACTCTCTTTGTCTCTCTCTCTCTACCTCTTCCTCTCTGGCACCCTTTTTCTCTCTTTCTCTCTTTCCTTCTCTGTCACCCTTTTCTTTCTCTCTCCCTCTTTCACACTCTTTCTCTCCCTCTCTGTCACACTCTTTCTTTCTCTTTCCCTCACTCTCCCTCTTTCTCTCTATCCCTTTCTCTATCTCTCTCTCTCCCTCTCTCTCTCTCCCTCCCTCTCTCTCCCTCTCTCTCTCTCCCTCTCTCTCTCTCTCCCTCTCTCTCTCTGTCTACTTCTCTCTTTCTGCAGGTATATATATCTTCACCTTTGCAAAGGCAGTGGTGTTTATCACATTCTCAAAGAGTGCAGCCTCTGGTACTGTCAATTATCGTTTTATCACATTCCTTTCCAACTCGCACAGAGGTGAAAGAAAGTCTTTAAGAACAACCTTCCTCAACATCCTGAATCTGTCTCTTCTCTTAATGAGCACCATTATGGTTTTTGAAAAAGCAGATCTGCTGACGGCGTATACTTCTATGTCACTGATTAGTGTCTGTTGTTCTCATAAAATTTCATGAAAACAGTCTTGTTACTCCCGACGTAATAAAAGCTATCGGTCGTGTGTGGCACGGGAACATCCTGGCTAAGCCGCTTGCCAATGTACCACATTCATCTCTCATATCTTATATCTGTGTCCCACTCCCCTCGCCGGCTGGCCATACCTTCGTGGAATGTACTTGCGAAGCTTTCTCTGACCAAAATTTTAACAATCCTTTGCTTCACTAGGAATCGGATTTATCTGGTAAACTCTTCCTTCTAAGCACCATAAACATACATCTTGTGCATATATCTGTGTGTGTCTCTGAAAACTCTCCACCGACGTATGCAGTACAATCTTCGTTCTTCCTTGGCCTTTCATACACAGGCATCGTCCTTATACTACGTGAGTTGTAGAGTTTTTAAGGATATCCTATGATGAAATCATACTAATGTTGTCTACGTCAGCGGAACCGGCACAAATTTACTACACGTTTCTACGTAAACATGACCAGCCTGCAACAAGAACACTCATCGTTACTGTAAGTGCTGTGCTTCATAGTCACTAAAAATTTCTCCTGAAGAACACGCACATAAATACGCTTAATGTAGCATGGACTGGATTTCAAATATTGGCGGTTTTTCGCACCAGAAAAGAATTCATGTAGACAGCTATAAATCTTCTTCAACGCACTGGTTAAACTTTCAACTAGAACAACAAAACTGCTGCTGCACACACAGACATCGTAGACTGTATCAAGAAAAAATCCCCATGTGCTATTTCCTATCTCTGACTGTTTTTCTTTTCCTTCTTTTTTTGTCGTAGTTACGATAACAACAGTTCTTCGGGACTTATTAAATCTCATGCAAACTCAACTCTGAAACTCCAAGCTCACATGTCTGTCTTTCTCTCATTAAACATATTTCTTCCACACCCAGACACCACACGAACCGCTCTACGCAGTGTTACCTCTTTAGAACTGCAGAATGCTGGAATAACCGCCTTGTACATGATTTTCTTGTAGCAGTCACGAGGAATGCTTGTCGCGTCAATCTGAGCAGCCGCGTACAGCGTTTCAAGCCATAGAGACAACTTGTTCCTGCAGACTAGTACATTATACATACAGTTATTCGTACATAAATGCATACATACACTCACACGCATATATAGGCGTATGTGTATGCGTTTGCGTGTGTGTGCGTGCGTGCATGTGTGTGTGTAAGCGCAGGTATGGCATTCTGGTTAGGAAGTTCATTTCGCAACCACGTAATTTCGGATTTTGTTCCACTGCGCAACTTCTTGGGCAAATATCTTTTTCCATAGCCTCCGACCAACCAGCGCCTTTGAGTGAATCTCGTAAACTTAAACTGCGCGGAATCACGTCGTTTATACATATATGTGTAGGTATGCATCTTTGTTTTTGAATCCCATTACTTAACAATTAGTGTTGGTTTGTTTACATCCGTCAGTACTAGCGATTCAGTGATAAGTATCCGATGAAATAAATAAACTTCGAAAATAGTTCTTCGATAGATTTCATAGACTAAACACGTCACAACATTGCTCCAGTATAGCTGCAGTTCACGAATATATATATATATATATATATATATATATTTGTGTACGCACATGTATAAACACGAATACATGTGTATGCGTATGTGCGTCTGTGTGTGTGTGCGTCTGTGTGTGTGTGTGTGTGTGTGCGCGTGTGAGTGTGTGTGTGTGTGTGTGTGTGTCTGTGTGTGCGCGCGATGGAGCACAGATGCGTCAGGTGCCAAGACGAAATTAATGATTTAAATAGACAGTTTGGTAAAAGGTTTTTCCAACCAGCTGCAACGTATATTATTACGACTAAATACCGAATTAACAAGTACGCTTAAATATTTAACACTAACGCCTATTATTGCAACCAATTGCAGCTGCAGTTTTCATTATTCTCAAATACTTAATTTCTCTTGCAATTGAGGTGTTATAATCAGCAGGCAGTTGCATCTGTAAAGATAGCATGAGGGTAAAAGATGCGGTAGACCTGTACAGTTTCCATGTGCATCCAGCACACCCAATTTACTCTTAAATAAAGCCGTTATAAATTGATTAAAGTTTTTGCCTAGTGTTTAATTCAATCACAAATAGCATTGTAAATTATTTGAGCTGAGAGAAATTTGAATCCACCTTCCAAACAACGCCGACCTTCTGTTTGAATATAGAAACAAGAGACAGACAGTTTGGATTATGTGTAGAGTGTGAAATGTGAGGTAGGGGTGTTTCTTTTCTTAATTATTGATATTTACTTGCTTCGGTGGAGGAATTAAGATAATGAGGAAATTATCTCAATTTGCACTCTTTTCCATTATTGTCTCTCACTACTTTATTGTCTTCTATAAAGAATCTTTTCTTTTTTACCTTTGGTTGCAGCGAACAACACATTGTACTATTTTGAACAGGAGTACGACCTGATGTATGTGTCAACAATTTAACACACAGCAGGAACTTACATGTGACGTAATACAGTTAAACTCCAATGCAGTCTGCTTAAATAACAAAGAATAGTCTATTTTTCTCTTTTGTTAATGTAGACTAAACTCAGAGTCACATGATCCTGGGTTTTATCCCACTGCGTGACACTTTGTGTGAGTGCGTTCTATAGCTTTGGGTCAACCAAAGCCTTGCAAGTGGATTTGATAAACGGAAACTGAAAAAACCCGTTCGTATACACACACACACACACACACAACACTGCTTGAAAACCGGTGTGAGTTCGTTTCTGTAAACTAGCTGCTTTTCATAAGAGACTGATGAAATAAGAACCTAACTAAACAATAGGTAGATTCGTTCTACGGAAAACCTTGAAATCGGTGTCGCAGAAAGCCCAGTAACGGAAGCAACTAAAAGATACGATAACAGATTAGTTAACGGATTAGTAAACGGATTATTAAACAAGACATGTAAAAGGGCTGAAGCGAAAAAGAGTAAATTAAATGGTTCGTAAATCAAACGACATAATATTCGCAGCTATTCGATTTTGAGAATTCTTGTTCAAACAACAATGACTGGTATTCCCAGAAAGTTTGTGGAAGATGTAGGGAAATATGTGCTTTAAGAAGGCGACAGAAGTCTCTTAAGGAAAGTGTGACAAATAAATTAAGCTAAATTCAAATTTCTGCTATGTTAGACTTTTCTTTTACGACAACAAGCAAAAATGTTATTGCACAATATACAGAATCACTAAACTATTAGGAACTACGCCTCACCTCTATCTATCTATTTATCTGTCTGTATATATATATATATATATATATATATATATATATATATATATATATATATATACGTGCAGGCGTGGTTTTATGTCATTAGAAGTTAGCTTCCAAGCTGCGTGGCACCTTGGGCAAGTTTCTTCTACTATAGCATCGGGCCGAGCAAAGCTTTTTGAATGGATTTGGTAGACGAACACTGAAAAAAGGCCCGTCGTATACACACACACACACACACACACACACACACACACACACACACACACACACACACACACATACACACACACACAAACACACACATACAAACACACACACACACACACACACACATATATATATATATATGTGTGTATGTATACACACACATTTATACATACATATATATGTGTGTGTCTTTCTGTCTGTGTTTCTCTCCCACCACCTCTTGACAACCAGTGGTGGTGTGTTTACATTCCAGCATTTTAGCGGTTCAGTAAAACTGACCGATAGAATAAGTACCAGGCTTTAAAAATGTACTGGGGTCGACTTATCCGACTAGAAATTCTTCAAGTCGTTGCCCCAGCATGGCCATAGACATATGAGACTATATATGCAGTTATATTTGTTTAAATAATTGAAACCCGCCAGTCACATGACATGTATAAGTTCTATGCAAACTCGTCCGTTTTTTTTTTTCTTTCTTATATATATTGCGATTAATATAAACAGGGACACACAATTAAATCCACCGCTGCAGGATCACGGTTGATGTTGTTACCCCTTCTCATACGTTCTGCTGTTCGTTGTGCTTCCACTACGGCGAAATAGAAATCCGCATGTTCCTATTCCGGTGCTTATGAAATAAGCAAATTACAAAACTTGATGAATCGAATTCAAATTGCACCAAGGCCGATTTTGCCTTTGATCTTTTCGATAAAAATAAGTACCAGTTGCACACTAGGGTCGATACAAACGATTTACTCCCTCCTCCGAACTTTACTGGTCTTGTGCCAAAATTTAAAACTAACATTACCTGCAACAGACGTACATCTTATATCGGGAAAGATTAGTTTTGAATCTCCTTAGCAACAGAGAAGTCGTATATAAGCATGGCTTTTGTGATAACAACGCTCAACATTCACATTTTGTGGAAAAAAGTCTCAGTTATGAAATAGACGTGTGAAATCTGAGGTTTAAGCGGATGGAAAAAAAGTGGAAACTTGGAACATTATTGCGTTTGAGATAAGGCGGCGAGCTGGCAGAATCGTTAGCGCGCTGGACGAAATGCTTAGCGGTAGTTCGTCCGCTGGTACGTTCTGAGGTCGACTTTACCTTTCATCCTTTCAGGGTCGATAAAATAAGTACCAGTTAAAAACTGGCGTCGATGTAATCAATTCGTCCCATCCCCCAAAATTGCTGCCCTTGTGGCAAACTTTTAAACCACTATTGCCTTTGAGATTGTCATTCGGGTTGCTTAAGCTGTGAATCGAAACTAAGTTGCACATTTAGTTCGTCGAGAATCTTGTAACGATTGTATACAGCTCACGAAGCTGATCTTCGTAATACGGAGAAAACAAAAAATGTATATTCTGTTACCAACATTCAGTGTATTTAAGGGTTTTTGTAATACTCATAATAAGAGAAATAGTAATCTCCAAATATCAAAAGAAACTGATCGAAAAATCCATTTTTTTCGTTGCCGAAAACAGGAAAGAAGAAAAAGGAGAAAAAGAAGAAAAAGAAAATAAAAGAGGGAGAGGAGGCATACATTCATAATATATGACATATATTCATAGGAACACACACATATATATGTGTGTGTATATATATATATGTATATATATATATATATATATATATAAATATATATATGTATTCCTATGAATATGTGTATATATATAAATATCTAAATATGTGAATATATATCTACATATATAACATATTGTATATACACACGCATGCACACATTTATGTAACATATATACAAATATATGCCGATACATAGGTGGATAAATATGTATGTACATGTATGTATACAAATGTGTATATATATGATTATATATATATATATATATATATATATATATATATATATATATATATATATATATATATATATATATATATATATATATATATACGTGCGTATATACATACATACGTATGTGCACACAGACCACGCATATTTATAAATACTTATTACACATATACACAAACACATCTTATAGATTAAGAGACAAGCGGGCTCGGCACAACCTTATTAATAAAAGACAAATTTTGATCAAAGAAACGAATTTTTCTCTTTTTTTAATGGTGGGTGTGGGTCGTAGTTAGTTTAGCTACATTTTTGAAAAGCAATAAAATATACGAAAAATGTTATTAGTCAGACACCTGAAATACTTTTATAAAACGTCTAGAAATTTTCTAAAGATGTTGTTGTTTGTGTATTTTGGGGGGATACGTTTGAAGGATTTGAAAATTACTCTGAATTAAACTAAGAACCAAAGCTATCTGAATAATTCAGTTTATCATTGTGCTGGGACTATCAATCAAGATTATGTAGTATACTATTTGGTTATAGAAGTAGTGGCCAAAAATTTTATCGTACGACATATGTTTTTGGGTGTGTATATAGGTATGCTTTTGTGTTTATGTACATACGTATATATATATATATATATATATATATATATATATATATATATATATATATATTTGTGCATAAACATATATTGGAAATATTTATATGTATGTATGTATGCGTGAAAGAAAGGGGAAATAGGTGGGAGAGAGAATATATTCATACATATATATCATTCTTAGACAGTTATTTCCTGTTGAAATATAAAGCGACCGATTCATTTCTTTGGCAGGTCCACCTAGATTTATTTACCACCACTTCTGATGTCTACAAGTTATATATAATGTAGGATATTGTATGTTGAAACACATAAGTGTCATTAACTCAACGATGACTGAAGAGGTGATTAATAACCGAAACAACTAGACGTCCCGTGAACAAACTCGCTATAGATAGTTTCCACCTTCTTTATGCGTAATATTTGAAAGTTTCTCATTGTATTAGAATACACCACGCTAATATAAAGTCATAGTACGGACTATATGTTGAGCCGTTGTGTACTTTTGTTGGTAAATATCTTGTTTACATTATCTAAAATTTATCTTTATTTACGAACTGCATTCACACATACATATAAATACAGACATACAAACGTGTGTGTATATATATATATATATATATATATATATATATATATATATATATATATATATATGTATGTATGTATATATATATCTGTCTGTGTGTCTGTTTCTGTCTCTTTCTCTCTCTCTCTCCCTCTCTCTGTATATATATATATATATATATATATATATATATATATTCGCCATGATAGTCCGATGACCACTACACACATTGTTTTCTCTCCTTGTTTCTTTCTGTGTTCCTTTCTGTAGAAGAGCGTAGGCTCGAAACGTTAAAAACTTTCTCAATTCCCGAGCGTTATACTAATACATCTATTTGTTTTCAACACGAACTGTCTTCGTCTGTTGGTTTTTTTTTTGTGAATTCTCCCTATATATATATATATATATATATATATATATATATATATATATATATATATATATATATATAATGCTAGAGAGAGACTAATCGGTATTTCGAATACGTTTTGTGAATACGTTCGAATACGTTCAAGTGGTTACTCATTTTTTTAAGCGAAATATATTTCTCTTGAAATGAACAGAGAAAGTGAACAACTGTGTAGGCGTTCCTACATAACAATTTGAAACGTACGTATAATTAAATATATTTTGAAATTCATATAATTTGTTTATGCCGCATAAATATTGTGCGACAATACAGTTACAATTTAGCCTACCTTTGCATGAATGATAGAACAACTCAACACGGGGGTATACTAGTAGCATATTAACCTAGCTATTATGCTAAGTAATATTTATATCATATATAAATCTGAGCGCATGCGCGCATGCTATTTGGTCACGCTGGGTTGTTTTTCATATACTCATGACGATAAATGAGGCAGAAATATGAGTTTTGGAACGGTAATTAATATTGTTCAATCCTCAACATTATTTGCTCTATCTCGTTTGGAGACAGTTCCAGTTCCTCTAGGTATTGGTTTACTTTCTCTTAAAGCAAATACGGCTTCCGTAAATCGAGACTTTATCATATATGATAATTAATACGCAATTGCTCCACTTTCTAATCTAAATTCATGGCAAAGTCACGCTGAGTTAGTATTTTTAGCTTATAAAAGTACACGAAAGTATAAAAGTACACGAAAGTATAAAAGTACACGAAAGTATGAAAGTATGTACATACATACATACATAATATATATGTGTGTGCGTCTATAAATATACACACATATATATGCATGTGTGTGTGTATGTATATATATATGTATATAAATATTATAAATATATATGTATATATATATGTATATAAATATATATGTATATATATATGTATATAAATATATATGTATATATATATGTATATAAATATATATGTATATATATATGTATATAAATATATATATATATATATATATATATATATATATATATATATATATATATATATATATATATATACACATGTATATATATGAAAGTATGTGTGTATGTATATATATGTATATAAATATATGTGTATGTATATATGCATATATATGCATGTATGTGTGTATGTATGTATGCATATATATATATATATATATATATATATATATATATATACACGCACAAACACACATACACACACACATACACACACACATACACACACATACATGCATGTATCCATACTCCATTTAATTTTTCATCTATTGAAATTGTGCTGGTGATTGCCTTTAGTATGGGAGCCTACACACAGTTTATATATTTTTCACGTTGAAGATACTCTAGGGAAATTTTCCAATACCATTATACAGACACACACACACACACACACATATATGGGTGTGTGTACGTTTGTGTGTGTGTGCACGTGTGTGTGCATGCGCATGTTTTTGTATATGCCTATGAGTGTATATATCTGTGTATATCTGTATATATATATATATATGTGTGTGTGTGTGTGTGTGTGTGTGTGTGTGTGTGTGTGTGTGTATGTATCTATGTATATACACATACATACCTTCATACATAAATAACAATATATACATATATGCCTGCATAAACGCGCGCGCGCACACACGTACACACACACACACACACATACAGATACCTGCATATTGCTATACGTGCATACAAACATATAAATCATGACATACCTTTCATCACGACGCTGTACCTGGCGGTAAATTCGTAAGCAAAAATATACAGGAAACACCAGCACTCACACACACATACACACACACACACATGCACACATGCACACACATACATACACTCATACATACACCTATACATACATATACACACACATACATGCAGATACATGTACAAATACATGCTTACAATGCTTATGGTTACACATATATATATAAATGTGCGTACTTCTATGTATTAACATCATACATCGAGGAAGTGCGTTCCCTACATCTTTTACTCATTAAATGAAGAACATAGCTATAGCTTTCGGAAGATTATTCTCTTTCTGTCTTCTACGGTGACGGATCGAGCATCCCTGTGGAGGTTCTACTATTGCTTGGTAGTATATCAGTATAGTATGTAGTACTGTGATGTGATAATAAAGTGTTCAAAATATGAAGACTTTGAAAATAACGAATTTATCTTTACATTAAGATTTAACTAGGATGGCAAAATCGATACTTGAGGGTGATGTCTTTACTATTTCTTGTATTTTGCAACCCACTTGGATTTTAAGTTTTACTGTCATTGTTGTTATCATTGCTACAGTTATCTCCGGAAGGCAGCGTTCTGGCAGAATCGTTAGCACGCCAGGCAAAATGCTTTGCAGTATTTCGTCCGTCTTTACGTTCTGTGTTCAAATTCCGCCGAAGTCGACTTCGCTTTTCATCCCTTTCAGGGTCGATGAATAGCTACCAGTTGAACACTGGGGTCGATGTAATCGACCTGCACCCTGCCACGAAATTGCTGGCCTTGTACTAAAATTTTAAAACATTATTACAGTTATCTCTAATACTGTTAAGGCGGAGCTGTAACAAAATCGTTAACCACGCCGGATAAAATGTACTTAGTGGCTTTTCGTCCGGTTTTATACATCTTAGGTTCAATAGTCACCGAGGTAAACTTTTCCTTTCGCACATTCAGTTCAATAAAATAAGGACATTCTGACAAAATTTGAGATCATTATGTCAAATGTTGTTGCCATTGTCTCTCTTATTCAAATATAGCACCTTTGGATCTTCCTCTGGATAAATGTTGATGGCATGAAGACAGAAGACTTGTATGTATGGGCAAATACTAGTCTTCAAACATCTTGCCCTGTCCTAGACATGCATCGGTAAAGGTATGGTCAGCATAGACCGACAAGAAACCTGCACGTTTTCAAATACATACAGATGTATCTTGTAAGGCTTCAGTTGAATATGTCCCAAAATATCAAGGTTTGGAGGGCCAAATGGTTGACAGTACTTGTTTATGAAAGACACCAGTGAAATCAACGTGATGTTTTTTTTTTGTTTTTTGTTTTTAATAGTTGCAGGTTGAAAGACTGCACAGATTTCGAACAAACAGAAACAAAACAAAACATATGAAACAGGAAACAAATTCCAGAAAATCGTAGTATAAGGTACGAAACACTGAGTACAGTGATCCGTATGACACTTGAGATAATGGATACAATATGGGTGACAAGAGGCAGAAACGAATGAGTTCAGGATGTAAGAGTGAAAGTGACACGTGACCAACCAACCTTAACGAGCAGAGTCTACTGTAAAAGTACAAACGACACAAAGAGTGAACAATGTGTCTGTGACCTGCTGCATGCCAATCTGTCGAGTAGTTTTAGCTTGGCTATTCTCTAGGATATCTGTGTATGTAGTAAAACATCAATCAAGATGTCGAAACAGCACCCCTGTAACCTTTGTGAATAGTTAGACGTGTTTAGGGGTCTAAAGTATGCTCTAGCTCTGAGGTGAAGGGACCTTTTCGTGATATCGTTTTTGCTATGATGACGAAGCATATTCGGCACAAGATCGTGCCATGGTGACCTTTAGCATTTGTTGAGACCCTCAGTGTCCTTGAATGCTGTTTATATTTAGTGTGGATATGTACAGTTATTGTACAAAAACTGTACATATTCGGTGGATATATAGTTATTGTGTTCTGTGCTGTTAAAGCAGACAAGATTAGCATGACCCCAGTAAAGGATGTTTTCGAGGTGTCTCTTCACAGCGGTCAACGCAAATTTGAAGAAGAATAAGATGACTGAAGGTCTCAGAACACTATGATATTAGTCTCATATAAAAGTCCTTTTAACCTCTGTCCTTTTCGTTTATATTTACTTTTCTTCAATTTCTTTTTTCCTTTCCTTCTGAATAGAGACACATACACGTGTATATGAACATAGACACACGCATATATACACATATGTAAGTATATATATATATATATATATATATATATATATATATATATATATATATATATATATATATATATATATATATATATTAATACAAAATAATTACTACACAACGAACATACATTGCTAACAAGCGCAATGAGGTGATATCACGTTGTATACTCCAGGATAAATCCGTTTTTGAAACATTGGTCAGAATGTTAAACAACGTACAATTCTATGACGTCAATGTTGAATCTACAATGTTCAATGTCGTAGCATCATTAGAAGAAGCAGACGAAGTAGGAAAATTATTACCCAAACGGAAGAAAGTGGCGGACAAATTAAATAGAAATAAGTTAGATACGTCAATTACAAAAAACCTTTATAATATTTATGAAAATTACTTTCAGCGACATCAGATACCGGATAACAATTTACTGGGGGTGTCTGTACATATACATACATACATACTTACATACATACATACATACATACATACATATATATATATATATATATATATATATATATATATATATATATATATATATATATATATATATATAATATACACACAAATATCATACATCATAGATGATGTATGATATATGCAAGTATAACAATTTTAAAACTAAAGCAAGTGACTGGCAACGTCCACTGCTGTACATACAGTGAATAGGCAAATTGTAGATTTGGTTTTTTACTATTTGTCTGGAAGACCAGCTTTGCCTCTGAAACTTTAGCAGACACCGATCCCCTGTCACACACATACACCGTACACGCACGCGAGAATGCACACGCATACAAGCCTCACATATACATATAGTCATGTACACACACATGTACTGTATACACACCTATGCATATATATCCATAAGGAGACTGCACTAATGTAAATCATTGATATTTCAATAATCTAAGACAGGTAAGGCGGCGAACTGGTAGAAACGTTAACACGCCGGGTGAAATCTTTAGCGGTATTTCGTCTGTCTTTACGTTCTGAGTTCAAATTCCGCCGAGGTCGATTTTACCTTTCATCCTTTCGGTGTCGATAAATTAAGTACCAGTTGCATACTGGGGTAGATCTAATCGACTGGCCCCTCCTCCAAAATTTCGGGCCTTGTGCCTAGAGTAGAAAAGAATAATCTAAGACAGGTAAGGCGGCGAGATGGCAGAAAGGTTAGCATGGCCGGCGAAATGCTTAGTGATATTTCCTTTGTCTTTACGTTCGGAGTTCAATTTCCGCCGATGTCGACTTTGCCTTTCATCCTTTCGGGGTCGATAAATTATGTACCAGTTGCGTACTGGGATCGATCTAATCGACTTAACCCCTCCCCCAGAATTTCGGGCCTTGTGCCTAGAGTAGAAAAGAATAATCTAAGACAGGTATTAAAAACAAGGACGACTGGTAGATATCAGAAATGAACGTAAACGACTACAGAAAACGAAAAATATTTTCTAGCGTAACTAATAAACCTTACCAATTCGGTGTGTAATGAAATGTATGATAACGAAATTGGCAGTAAGAGACGTAGACAGTTTGCGAATTGGCCATTAAAATGCGATAAGTGATAACATGTTAACAGTAGAGAAACTGATTAATGAAAACAGAGCGCCCAGCCAATTGGCAAATAACATAACTGAAAAAATATACATTCTGCCTAATGATCGCAGATAATTAGCCGGAAAGTTACCATAGTATGTGTCTTCGGTATAGTCATAGATCAACTCATGATCATGGAAAATATGTTTTAAATAAAGTCAGATGGACAGTACTCACAATTCAAGCATGATCTTTGTCATTATTTTTTTTTTACTTGTAATCATAGGTCGGCTTTGAAAATCAGACCTTTGAACAAACATTTTCCAGCTATAAGCTTGTCATTCTTTGCGTACAATTTTTTAAGAGTATAGAGTGGGATTTGTGAGGTATTTGCCGGCTTATTCTACTTGATCAAAAGATCACATTGCGTTCCATTCGACAGACTGCAGAAATTTAGTTTAATATTTCTTTTCCTAAGGCTTATCATTCAACTACAAATACGTGAAATACTTTTTCATCAAGGACTTGCAGTTGAACAGTAGAGGGGCATTGTATTCTCTCGTACGTATTCTTCATTTATTCATTCAATCTATGCATCTGACAATTTAGATTTTGCTGTTATTTGTAAGATCCAGTGCAGTTTCAGTAGAACACTAATGGAACTGCTTCTAAACATTACCTATATTAATAAAAGCGAAATTCTCTCTGTCCGTCTGGGAACCCTGTATCTCAGTCTACATTTGCTCTACGTAGACATATTTTACAGTTTTGGAATCAGGATGATCCGGGGTTTGAAACTCTGCCCTTCATTTGGTTCTTGAACATAAAGCATTGGGATCTGATTTAAAAGCATTTGGCTTACTATTTCTTGCAGATAATGGTTGGCTGATTCATGCCATCTTGGTTGGCGTTTGTCAGATGACGTCAGAAATCAAGGGGGAGATAAATGACATCTGCTTCGTTAATTTTACGACGGGATAAGAACTTTGGGACAAATTCGCCAGGAGTTAGAATTCAACTTGGGACTGGAATAATAGAATGATTGCATTAGTGAATTAATTCTCATCTGTCCTTAACCTTTGATCAAACACCACCGGAGCATATACATTCATTATAGATGTATTATAGTCATGTCGTCTAGCTCTCTTTAATTTTAGGCCGCATGCCCAATTAGCCCTCCGCAGGAGCTAGTTTAAATGTTTGCACGGAATGCGGCTTTTGCGCTGGTTTTTATAAATGGGAAATGACAATGAGAAGACAGTAAATATACATAAGCTATTCAGTAGCCACGGCGAAAAGGCCTGCCCATAAAATCCAGGGAGACTTCAGCTATTTTCGGTCAAAATACGGCGACAAAGACATTTTTGAATTATTCGAGATATATAGTGGTGTATATTCATGGTAAGTCTCGTGATTACCGAAAATGAATATCGGTACGGCAGTTAATGCTTGATAATTATAGTGGGGTTACGTCTACTAGCATACGAAATAAAATGTCGACGATGTATTGAACGCTTAGCTTTGTATGTAGCACGTGTGTATATACATCAGTAAAATAGTAAATTGATTGTTCTTAATTTATACATTTGCTGGCTGTGCAGTTTTTGTTTTCTGAAGCACGCACGTACACACACAAACACACACACACACACACACTATATATATATATATATATACTGTGCAAGCTCTATAAACTTTGTTTCCTAAGCTTCAAACAATTTGTTAACTGTTGTTAACAGTTTCATGAAGTTAAATTATTCTTTCAAGTCTGCAAAGTTTTTCAAAGGTTCCTCAGACTACCAGAAACTCCAAAAGAACCTACCCTTTGTCTATCTAATTCCACATTTACTAATTTACTAATAGCATGTTATGTTTAATACAACGCTATACACAAGCACTCACACAGATGTACGTATGTATGTATGTTTATATGTATATATGTATGTTTGTATGTATGTATGTATATAATATGTGTGTATGTGTATATATATGCACTATACATTTACACATTACGCATCCTTGTACACACAGATCGATATTTATCTCACTAACTATCTTTCTATCAATCTATCTATCTATATATGTATGTATGTATGAATATATATATATATATATATATATATATATATATATATATATATATATATATATATATATATATATATATATATATATATATATATATATATATATATATGTACAGAAAATCCCCCGGTGGTTAGAAACATTGCGTGCCCAATCCTAATGCAGAAACAGCATTTTGCAACAACACTCTGGCCTTTCACAAATCGATTTCTTTCCACGTTTATACGCAATCACTTTATCACTAATTAACACTGGGTGAATGAAATATGTACAGTACTTTCCACAGACGGAGATTAATTTTAGCTATTCGTTTGTACAGCCTGACACTCAAGCAACTATTGTGTAATATATCTGAAACTTCATCAGTAGTGCTAAGTAAATATATTGATAAGCAGGGAATATTCCATGAGATATATTCTATACCACTTCAAAAGAATTTTTTGATTAGTTTCTTCGATGTTAAAGTTGTTGGTATTACTACTAATATGAGTGTTAGTATTAGTATTTGAAGAAATTTTCGACGGTAGATACAGAAGATTGTTCTAGAAGACATAACGTGATATAACATGACATGACATCGTGTAATATTTTAAAATGAAGAATGTATATGGAAGTGTTAGTAAATACGAGACACGGTTGTTAGTTGGTAGCAACAATATTAAAAGTAGCAACAATATTAAAAGTAGCAACAATATTAAAAGTAGCAAAAATATTTCGAGAATGCTCCCCTAAAAAATTGTCAGGCGCAGGCGTGGCTGTATGCTAAGAAGCTTGCTTCCCGACAGCATGGTTCTGGATTCAGTCTCACTACGTGAGACATTGAGCAAGTGTCTTCTGCTATTGTCTCGGGCCGATGATAGCTTTGTAAGTGGATTTGGTAGACGGAAACTGAAAGAAGCCCGTCGTAAACATGTGTGAATGTGTGTCTTTTTGTGTCTTTTTGTCACCACCACAACTTGTCAACGGGTGTGTTTACGTCCCCGTAAAACCGACAGAATATGTACCAGGCTTTAAAAAAGTACTGGGGTCGATTTAATCAATTAAGCATTCTTCATGGCGGTGCCCCAACATGACCGCAGTCTAATGACTAAAACAAGTTAAAGATTTAAAAAGTAACTCATAATTTTTAACATTTCTTTTTTCAAAGGATACTAGGTTGATTATATGCTCCCGACCAGCCACTCTCTAATTCATTAAAATTTTCACCGTAAGAGTGGCCAGTTTCGCAAGGGGCTTCGTTTGGTCCTGAAGCATAGTTCTTTGCGCTTTCTCGCCGAGATTTCCTTCCCTTGCTGAAAAATATCGACAAAAAGCACACACCCTTTCCACACTAACACATATATGAATGCTTGGGTATATATATTATGTATAATATGCATTCGCGTGCGCATATGATGAATGAGCCAGCGAAGCAAGTTTTAACAAAGGTGTTATCAGTATAACGCTTGGAAGGAAAGGAAAAGGGTTTTAACGTTTTGAATGCTAGTTCCCCAACAGTAAAAAAAAAGATGAGGAAGGAAAGGTGGTGGTAAGAAGAAGAAGAAGAAGAAGAAGAAGAAGAAGAAGAAGAAGAAGAAGAAGAAGAAGAAGTGCTTAGGCTGGGAATTTGATCCCATTGGTCTAAAAAGAAGAACAGCCAACTAGGGATACGCTTAAACTAGGAACAAAAAATGTCTTTTGAGAAAGTTTGGTTGACTCGAAAAAGGTTCTTTTACCTCCTCAACATATAAAACTTATGTCCATGCAGCAATTCAGAAACGCTTTGCTACAGGATAGAGAGGGCTTCTAGTAGTTGCACAGAATGTTTCTCATTCTGTCAGACGCCAAAGTTGAAGTGAGTTATTTGCAGGACCAGGTATAAGGAAACACGTCAAGGAACAAAATTTGAGGAACTTTTTAAGAGATTCTCCAACAAGAACAACAGTTAGTAGTTGTGGGAGCAGATGTTGTTGCTGTCGTTTTAGTTGTTTAACTCAAGAGCGATGAAAGATTTCCATTCAAGTCAATTCCATTATATATATATATATATATATATATATATATATATATATATATATATATATATATATATCCTTGGCTGCATTATTTAGATTGTAATTTTTATTGTTTGTTTAAAAGAATAGGGTATGAGATTTGGTTACTATTTCTAGCAGGTTAAACAAAACTGCTTTTGCTCATAGATAGACACTTCTTCTTATTTTCTTTTTACGAAGTGTGCTCAAGAATATTTTAAAGAGCTACACATACAATTTAGTTTGAAAAAAAGATGGGAGGAAAAGAAAATGTAGTAAGTGAGGATTAAATAAATATAAAAATTAGGATTTAAAGATGAAGAAATGAAAGAACAAGAAATGACTTAAAAGAAAAGAGAATGAGAAAATAATAAAGAAAATAATGCTAGGATAAAAATACATGAATGACGAAGAAAAGAGAGAGAACTGGCGAGAGAGATTAAGAAAAGATGTGAGAAAAGGCAAGTTTGACAATTGGAAGATGAGTTAGTGAGAATGACAGGTTGGAATTAAGAATATGAGTGAGAGAAAGGAAGAGGGGAGGAATAAATGTGAGAGAGTGAGAAAGAGGGGAATGAAGAGAGTGAGGGATGAGAGAGAGGAGAATGAGAAAAGAGAGGGAGAGAAAATGTAAAGGAATGCGAGAGGAGGGGGACAATGAGAGAGTTAGAGATGAAAGCAAAATGAGACATTAAGGGAAAGATGATGCAAAAAAGGGTTAAAAATGGAATTAAAGTGAAAAAGAAAGAAGTAGCAAGAATAAAGAAATAGGGGTAAGAAAGCTAAAAATAAAATAAAGAAAGAAAGAAAGAATGAAAGAATGAATTAAAGAAAGGAAAAGATGAAAATAGTAAAAGAAAATTAGAAAATGAAAGAAAGAAAGAAAGAAAGAAAGAAAGAAAGAAAAAGAAAGAAAGAAAGAAAGAAAGGAAAGCAGAATAAAAATAATATAAACGTCATAAAAAAAGGTAACATAGAAAAGAAATTGAACAAAAATTGGAGTAAAAAGAGAACGTTACGATTGTATTTTTTTTTTTTTTCGTTATATAAAAATATGAAAACGCAAACGATCTAAAAACAAAGTTAACAGAACAAAGTGAAAAGAAAAAATGGCCGCTAATCACCTTTCAAACATGTAAACAAAATGAAACAATAACAACAATATCAACGATCAACGACTTTCCTAGCAAAGGTCTAATTATAAGGTTTTGATTGTTTCGTTAAACGTTGCTCGTATCTCTGGTGTTGTGTGACGTAAAGAGGGTGGAAAAGGTGGACGAGTGGAAAGTTGGACGGTTGGACGGGTGGGTGGAAAGGTGGAAGTTCTCTGGAAGGAAATTGTTGTAATGTTAATTAGTGTTGTGAAAGACTTTTAAAACCCAAAAAATCCACACCCCGAAATGCGCACGCACAAACACACACACATGCCGGTCTAATTATCTATCTATCTATCTATCTATACATACATACATATATATATATATATATATATATATATATATATATATATATATATATATATGTGTGTGTGTATGTATATATATATATATATATATATATATATATATATATATATATATATATATATATATATATATATATATATATATATATATTCTTTTATTCTTTTACGTGTTTCAGTCATCTGATTGCGGCCATACTGGAGCACCGCCTTTAGTCGAGCAAATCAACCCCAGAACTTATTCTTTGTAAGCCTAGTACTTATTCTATCGGTCAAGCGATGCTGGGGGAACAAACAGACACACAGATACACACACACATACATACATACATACACACACAAATACACGCATGCGCACACACACACACACACACACATATATACATACATACACGACAGGCTTCTTTTTTTCGTTTCCGTCTACCAAATCCACTCACTAGCACCACCACCCCACATACACCACAGCCTATGACAGAATAATATCCCTATAAACTGATAATAATATGAAGCTAATCTAATACACAGATAAATAAATAGAACTAAATAATTATATATATAAACAAAATAAAATAAATTAAACTAAATTAATACAAAAAAGAAAGAAATGAAAAAGTAAGTAGATAAAAACAAATGAATAAAATAAATAAAAGTGAATTAAACGAACGTGAATAAACAGGGGATACTGGTAATGCAAGTACCATACACATTCCCACACACACACACACTTACTGAACATAGACATACACAGGGATATACGCATACGCAAATAAAGACGCATACAACAGGAATACAAAATGGCAGATTATTAGTAAGGAGAAACACAAAAAAGAAAGAAGAAAGCAAAGGACCACTGATGAGGTCACAGAAGTTTGACGAAAGAACTCTGGCCGAAATAAGATTAATATAAAATAAATCTGAAGCAAGTGAACACCAAATATATAAGTGCGTGTGTTTACATTGGCTAAACTCGCAACATGACCATCCCCAAATACAACAATATATATGTGTCTGTGTGTGTGGGTATTAAAAGAAATAGAAAAACAGTCTACAGACGGAAAACTTGCAAATGAAGATATAAACTCTGAAATTTAGAATTTAGCTGAGATTATACCAAAAGTTATAAAATCTACTAGAGAAAACCTTCCAAAGAATAAGTCCTGGGGTCGATTTCCTCGACTAAAGGCGGTGCTCCAGCATGGCCGCAGTCAAATGACTGAAACAAGTAAAAGAGTAAAGAGTAAACAAATTACTTATTTCACTCCACCCATAAAGTATAAATTTATTCCCTCTCTTTCTCTTCTCCAATCTCTTCGATTCTTTCAGCGTGAGTGTTTGTAGCTTTGCTTTATTGTCTGCCTCCCACCAAGCCTTTTTGTATATGCACTCATCCTGTGCTTCCTATGTTAAATCTCTGTTCATATATGCGAAGTAAAATGTGACTACAGAAACCAACCAACCAGCCAATCAGCATCTATATCGGTTATTATATGTGTGTGCACGCGCACGCGTGTTTGTGTGTGCGCGGGTGCATGTGCGCATATATATATATGTGTGTGTGTGTGTGTGTGTGTGTGTGTGTGTGTGTGTGTATAAATTTAATAATGAGGGTAGAAATTGATATTTATGAATTAAAACCAGTGGCCTAGCATATTTAAAAAAATCCGAAGATTAAAATTATATTACATACAAAATTAAGAGGAATGACCACCAAAAGTGGACTCCTATATATACTCTTCGTGGCTAGGTGATTTGGCATCTATTTCTAGCATATAGAAGTCCACTTTTGGTAGTCATTCGTCTTAATTGTGTATATATATATATATATATATATATATATATATATATATATATATATATATATATAATATATTATGTATATAGGTAGATATATAAATATACATATATATAAGTATACATATACATATATACGTAGATATACATAGGACACACTCCGTCTCATACACACGAACATACGTGTGTGAGTGAGGAGTGTGTGTGTATGCGTGTAGGGGATTCGAGATTTTATGTTGTGATTGTGCTGTTTTTGTAATTCATCCAGTGCAAAAGCTTAGTGATCTGTTTTCGGTTCTGAAATGAACTATCAATTTAGGGTTGAAATGGGAAACGGACCAGTTGAAAATATGCCTTATACTGCACTATTTTTCGTTGTAAACATCGAAAATGGGGTTGAGACGTCATCTTGTTTAATAACGGACCTTCCTAGTGCTAAGCGAACGATGAATCATCTTACTCATTTAATTTAAACATTATTCATAAAATAGAGAAAACAAACATTTTCTTTAATTTTGAGTCAATGAGAATGATAGACGCTCCGTTGTGTAATATGAAATGAAGTATCCCTTCTAGCCATACATACTTTCTTCATGTCTCGACAGTTCACTTGTTTTCTGTCTCATATTGGTAAATAAAATGTCAAAAATCTTTTCCATTAAAATCTTCACAGTTATTTCACCTTTAGCAACGTCTGAGATATATGTATAAGAGACATAAATACTCACAAATGTATTGAAATACTCGAACTACATTCATCAGAGCGAGGATGCGGGGTGGGGGGAACGAGTGTGAATTAATGTATCTGTCACATTTGGAATTAACATTTGTTAACCTGCTACCGTGATTGTTTTTAAAACATTTCCTTCAGGTGAAAAAAAAAAAAAAACTTTTTCAAGTTATAAAATGAAGACATTTCCTTCTCCTCCTCTCTTCACCTCCTCCTTCCTCTTTTACATATTTCGATTGTTTTTAAAGAATTTACTCATATTCACCTGTTTCGTTTTCCTATCAGGTTCTCTGTATCCAGATTCGCTCGCAATCTTTCTCTCTTCCTGTTTTCTTAAATCGTTCATCTATTAATCACTATATGCTGTCCTGTCTTTTTTAATTTTGTTTCTACATCTATGAATAATATCTCTTCAATTTCCTTTCTGATCTTCCATTTTTCCTACATCCGTCAATAATTTCTTTTTAACTTCCTATATATTTTCTCTTCTTTATTGAATCAATATTTTAGTTATACCTGCCACGCCATCTTCTCTTTTTATTTATCTTTTATGGTCACGTTTCTCCTAAACGCAAGCTATACCACATACAAGTTTTTAAGTAGTGAATCCATTTTCACCATTTCGGCAAATGTGCTGAAGGCCATGTTCCGCCGAGGAGGTTAGAATAAAACTCAAACAATTCCTAGTTGTCCCCCTTAATTACCTGAGAAATGAAATCAATAAAGTTTATCATTGATTATTATAAGATTTGAAATCAGAATGTAAAAAATCGGAAGAAAAGCTTTTAGGCACTTTGTCAGATTCTAACGATTCTGCCAGCTCGCCGCCTTTTAAGGATGTTAACGCCAATTAAATTATTGCTTTTTCCATGATTCGGCGCCTAAATTACTTCATATTTAAACTATTCTGCGTTCATTATTACAGGATGCGGATTAGAAGAGCTAGGCAGTGATGCGCACAAATATAAACTTCAGATATAAACTTCAAATATAATGTTCAGATACGCTTGTGACATATTCGAATTCGTAAGATAACGATTCACTATATTTTATCACGGAGAAAAATAATTATCGTTGTAACCAAATAAGTGTAAACACACTGAATCGCTTTGAAGCGCTCTCTAACCAGACTGATGCGTGCATTTCGGTGTGGTTATCTCCTCTTCAGCATCACCCTTTGGAAAAGGAGGCACTACGAACTGACGAGATACAGGTCTCATTTATTATATTCCACTCAATGCACTGTAACTTGTTGCGTTACGAAATTGTATAGAAGTGTTATCATCATGACTGCTTTTGCGATTGCAAGAATAAAATAGGTGCCAGGCTTTAAAAGAGAAAATTAAATACTGGCCTCCATTTCTTCGATTAAGCCCTTCAAAGCGGTAACTCAGTATCGCCGCAGTTCAGTGACTGAAACGTGTTATTCTTTAACGTTTTCTTTCACATTATAATTTCTAATCCTTTTTGCATTATCTCCTTCTCTCTATATATATGTCTGTTTTTCACTCTCTCTTTCTCTTTCTCTCTCTCTCTCACTCTCTCTCTCTCTCTCTCTCTCTCTCTCTCTCTCCCTCCCTCCCTCTCTGTAACTGTCTATCTATCTATTCATCTAACTGCCTCTCTATTTCTCTCTCCATCTATCTCTCTATCTGCTATTCTCTATAGTTATCTCTCCCGCTATCTTAACGTATGATATATTCATTCATTCACCAATTAAGGGTATCACATGCTAATAACTACAAATGATTAAAATTCTTCCGAAACAAAATAGTCGATTCAAAGTGTTATTTATATTTATATTTACGATAACCGTCAAATGTGAATCTGCTGTAATGTATATATATATATATATATATATATATATATACGCACAGAGTGAGCTAAAAGTCACGCACAAATTAAGTTCAGTGCGCTCTGAAATTGTCAAAGACATGCTTCAAAAATTTAATACAATAAATAAAATAACGATGAATACACATGTACTGGTACATGATGAACAAACTCAATAATAATTATTATGTAATATAAATAAAATGTCAAATGCTTTGGTGCGTGATTTTGGGCCACTCTCTATATATACTCTTTTATTCATTTACTTGTTTCAGTCATTTGACTGTGGCCATGCTGGAGCAACATATGTATGTATGTATGCATGTATGTATGTATGCATGTATGTATGTATTTACGTTTGTGTGTCTATATACACATGCACACATATACATCTATATATATATATATATATATATATATATATATATATACGCACACACATTATTATATATATATAGTTATATATACATATATTTACATATATATAAATGTAAATATATATGTATATATATATAGTGTGTGTCTGTATGTGTATGTGTATGTACATGTGTATATGTATATATGCATACATACATATATATATATATATATATATATATTATTTATATATATAACGCATTATTATTATGATTGACCGTTGACTGAACACTATTCAATTTTTTTTCTCCGTGTTTTTCTCCTTGTCTCCGTATTCTTTCTGTTGAAGAGCGTAGCTCGAAACGTCAAAGACTTTCCGTATTCCCGAGCGTCATACTAATATATACTTTTGTTATTTACACCACCTGTCCTCGTCTGTTGTTATTATTTGTATATTCTCCCATATATATATATATATATACACGTAGATATATAAAAGGTAAGTAGAGAGCGGTTGGAAAACCTGTCTAAAGGATAAGAATATCCATTCTCACTACCGGTATCATTTACCTATAACCCTGGGCATGGATATGCAAGCACACAATGCTCGTAGGGTACAGGTAATAACAGAATAAACAAAAGTTTATCAGGAATCAAATTTAAATAAGCAGAAAATGGAGAAAACTTTTGATAAACAAACAAACAAATTGACCAGCATCGGTTAATTATTTTTTAATATAAAACATAACGTAAAAAATAAACTAATATTGGTCAGTTTGTTTGTTGATCAAAATTTATACATAGATATAGATACACACGTGCGCGCGCACATACACACACACACACACATACCCCCCCCCCCCCCCCACACACACACACACATACATACATTCTTTCAATAACTTGAACTCCTGGATTGTGGGAGTAAAAGGCGCGCACTGCAGCTGGAGTTGCATGTATTGTATATTATGTACAATGTTTTTATATTTACTAAATTTGATCTAGAATAATAAAAGCGAAAGTCCGCCTGGGACCTCTGTATCTCAGTTTACATTTACTTTACACAGACATATTAAACCTTTTGGGAATCAGGATGATCCCAGTATTGAAGATCTGCCCTTCATTTGGCTCTTCATCTTAAAGCCTTGGGATCTGATTTAAAAGCATTTGGGCTGCTATTTCTAGCAGGTAAAGCTTAGCTGATTCTCGCCACCTTGGCGTTTGTCAGATGACGTCAGATATCAAGGGTGAGATAAACGACATTTGCTTCGTTAATTTGACGTCGAGATATAAACTTTGAGAATTCAACTTGGGACTGGAACAATAGAATGATTGCATCAGAGAATTAATTCTTATTCGTCCTTAACCGCTGATTAAACACCACCGGGGCATATAATCATTATAGATGTATTATAAACATACTATTTAGCTCAGTTTAGTTTTGGTATGGAAGCCCAATTAGCCCTCCGCCGAAGGCAGCTAAAAGTCCGCACGGAGTGCTGCTTTTTGTCAATGGACCTCTGGGATGTCCTTGCACAGTCTTGAAATCTTTAGTCGACCTAATCGATCGTAGTATAATGTTGTTGTTGTCTTTTTTTTTTTTTTGGTTCTTTATCGTGCTCATTTGCTTAACTGCTAATTAGGGAGACATAAACAAATCAACAGCAGTTGTGAACAGGTGTTGCAGAAACGATAAAAACAGAAATGCGCACTCACATAAGCATATCTATCAACCTATCTATCTATCTATCTATCTATCTATCTATCTATCTATCTATCTATCTATCTATCAGTTTATCGTTCTATCTATATCTATATCTATCTATTTATCTACCTATATGTAGATATGTACGAATGTATATGTATATATACTAACACACTGCAATCTTCAACACAGTTCCAGTCTACCAAATTCACTTGAAAGATATTGGTCAGCTCGGAGTCCATGTAGAAGATACTTACCCGAAGTGCCTCACGTGGTTGCGAACCGAAGTTCGTAACAACACAGCTGGTAAGAAAGGTTATTTGCAACCGAAACCTGACCTCTACATCCTCAGGTTAAAGGTAGCAGAAAAATCCTCAGGTGGGAAGGAAACAGAAGGAAGCGAGTTCAAATACCAACAAAGCAAAACAAAGATTGCCTTAGGAGAATCAGAGACCAGTGTGTGATATATATCAACCACTTTCTGCGGCTGTAAATTTGTGTAATTTCAAATAGATTTGGTTGTCATTTCTAGCCGATAATGCGACCACATACAGGCTTTATTGCTGGATAGTAACGGTTGTAGTGGTTGCGGTGCTGATGTTAGTGGTGTTGGCTTTGGTGGTGGTAATGGTAGCAGCAGTCTTTGTGGTGTTGGTGGTGATGGCAGTGGTGATGTTAAACCAAAATACACTTTACGCTTACCACTCACATTTTCAAGCATACATACCTTGATGTGTGTGTGTGTGTGTGTGTGTTGGTGCGTGGGTGTGTGTTGGTGTGTGTGTGTGTGTGTGTGTGTGTGTGTGTGCGCGTGTGTGTGTGTGTGCGTGTATGTGTTGGTGTGTGTGCGCGCATCTGTCTGCATTACCATGTCAGATGTAAACGTATGCTTTTCATCATGCAATATTAATGGCAATCTCTTATATTGAGAACAAACCAACCTGTCTCCAGTACTCGACGATAAATGCAAAAATGATATTAGTCACCGAATTATATGGGTTTTCCTCCGTCTCTAATCGCTTATATTTATCTTTAGTTTTTCAATTACCATGTGTTAATTATTGTTTCACCTACTTATATATTATTTTATCATGGGTATGGCGTCTCAGAATTTCTTTTTAAATTTTCCGACATTCTGTTTCCCTATGCCTGCAAAATAATGTATCTGATTATTTAATTAGAAATTCTTTCGCTAACATTTCGACAAGTTACAGCAATGCTAAACTTCTGTAGATGATACCAAAAATGGCTGAAGCATGTTCGAATTTGTTTCCTATATTGAAAATAATGAATAAAATATTAGTCCTCCGCTGATGCTATTATTTCTTTTCATACCTATTTGGTTCAACTTTAGTTTTCTCTGTTAGTCACGTTGCCTCAATAAACTTAACATATCTCAGCGGAAAACAATTACAAACATGACATTCCTCAACGAAGGATAAATTGGTATGGAAAAATGCTTTTTGTAGTTAACGGTGAGGAGATTTTGAGTGGATATATCTGATTTCTGCAGTGAAAGAGTTAATACAATTCATCTAAGAAGGCCAAGATCCGTATACAACGGCTTCTAACATTTTGGACATTGAGTCGTAGTGAGATGCAGAACAAAATGAAGTGTTGCGGAGCACGATTTATCACATTTCGCAAAACTTTTGCTGAACGGCTTCAATTCTGCACAGAATCATTTTCCGTCTATTTATGTATTTATTTGTGGAGGCGCAATGGCCCAATGGCCCAATGGTTAGGGCAGCGGACTCGCGGTCATAGGATCGTGGTTTCGATTCCCAGACCAGGCGTTATGAGTGTTTATTGAGCGAAAACAGCTAAAGCTCCAAGAGGCTCCGGTAGGGGATGGTGGCGAACCTTGCTGTACTCTTTCACCACAACTTTCTCTCACTCTTACTTCCTGTTTCTGTTGTGCCTGTAATTCAAAGGGTCAGCCTTGTCACACTGTGTCACGCTGAATATCCCCGAGAACTACTCCACGTGTCTGTGGAGTGCTCAGCCACTTGCACGTTAATTTCACGAGCAGGCTGTTCTGTTGATCGGATCAACTGGAACATTCGACGTCGTAAGCGACGGAGCGCCAACAATTCATTCATTTATTTATCTATTGTTTTTACTATATTTGTTTATGAATTGTTTTTACGATATCCTGTGGTGGCTGCAGCTATGTCGGGCCACCAGCTTCAAAGATTTTAGCGGTGCACTTTTATCTAAATTATAGGAGGCGAAATTGTCAAGTTCACACTGGTGTAAATGTAAAGGGACATATCTTGGAATAAATGCCACAAAATAATTTTCGGCTCACAGACTTTTGTTCACTCTTCCATCGTTGATACACGAGAATGCATGCAAGCACACGCACATGCACAGATACATACAAATCAATCTACATTCATATACATATATGCCTATTACTGACTTCCACGTTGTTTTCGTCTCTTCCTCCAACAAATTTTCCATAAAATCTTCTGGTAGCAACTCAAGGTTACTCTAAAAGACATTTTCCTAAGGAATTGTGCAATGGAACGGAACACAAGATTACGCAACCACAAAACAAAATGATTGAGCCCAAAACCATATCTTACTGAATTTGCCATAATAAAATACACAGTGAATCGATGTTGGATTCAATCCCTGTACTTTAATGGACTTTTTCTCTGAATTGTTTTTAATGATTATTTCTCGCCACTAATTTATTAGCTTGACTTGTCCCCCACCCCGCCAGTACTGAGGTTGCATGCCGGATTGTCATGTCCGTTGCCTCCTGTATGCTCTCAAGCCATTCACTGTTCTATCGCTGAAGGCTATAAGCATAAAATCCGATTTAAAGCAATAAAGTCAGACCTGATAATATCCGCTTAAATTTTGAGATGTCCTCCTGGTCAACGCAGTCATTGGTAGTATGGTCGGAGATTAATAATGATTTCAGATTTTGGCACAAAATAATAATAATAATAATAATAATAATAATCCTTTCTACTATAGGCAAAGGGCCGGAAATTTTGGGAGGCGGTAAGTCGATTACATCGACCCCAGTGCTTAACTGGTACTTATTTAATCGACCGCGAACGGATGAAACACAAAGTTTACCTCTGCGAAATTTGAATTCAGAACGTGAAGATGAACGAAATGCCGCTAAGCATATTTCCCAGCATGCTAACGATTCTGCCAGGCACTACCTTACAAAATAATAATCCTTTCTACTATAAGCACGAGGCCTGAAATTTGGAGGACGGAGATAGTCGATTAAATCGATCCCAGTGCTCAACTGCTACTTATTTTATCGACTCCGAAAAGATGAAAGGCAAAGTCTGCCTCGGCGGAAATTGAACTCAGAACTTAAGGACGAATGAAATGCCGCTAAGCATTTTGCCCAGCGTGCTAACGATTCTGCCAGCTCGTGACCTTCGCGGGGTGGGGGTAGGGTTTAATAATAGCACGCATTGGGGCTTCCGCTGATTGATGAGAGATGTAGTCGTACGATGCGAGAAGATTCTGCTATATGACTTGAACAATGGATTTAACGTTGTACCAAGAAATAAGAAATGGAGCTGACGTTCGGTCCAACAGTGTAATTCGGAATGTAGGCATTGAACACTGGGGATTGACAGCCTTGAAGGACCATGGTATACAACCATAGTTATATAATGAATATTAATAAATGATACCAATCGCTATCTGTATCATCTGTATTGTTTGTCATGCAGAGGATGGGAGTTGTCTTGGAAAATAGAGGATTACAGTTTCTCGAGTCTTGCCTTGAACATTTGTCTTTGATGTTGTTCTCAGGATTGATAAAATAACTGAGATAACGATGTTTCGCAGATTCCCAGCTAAGACTCATTACTTTTTAATCTTTTCTGTTTGCGAATTAATACAGGAACCCCTTCGTAGCCGCTCGAATTCTAAAATTAGTCGACAAATACTGTCTTAAATATACTATGTAGACAAATATTGTCTTAAATATACTACGTTTGACGAATAAATGAGATAGTTTGCTGCTGGAATGCCTTCGATCAAAGCAGTGGTTCTCAACCGAGGTTCACATGACCTTTAGGGGTCCATATAAGATTTTGATGTTAAAATATTGTTTTGCAAATTGGTTATACTTCTACAATATTCAAAACATTTTAACAATGTTTTTTTATACGATTCCTAATAATATTTAATTATAAAAATATACTGGGATTTTTTTTAATGCCAAATGGTCGTGAGGGCGTTGTTCACTCGTGTAAAATAGGAATCGAAGCGGCCCATTGGTAAAAAATAGTTGAGCTCTAGATTAAAGCTCTGCCTTATTAGGGATAACCTGAGGGAGCCAAAGGAATAACAGCTGTTTCTATTTATTTAGTTCTGTTCTGTTATCATACGGCTTAGCAAAATCTATAATATTATTTTTATTGGTTGTAATTTCGTTCACCTCAGATGAACTATCATGCCCCAAACCTCAAAAAATCTCATCTTCTTCATTAAAGAAAGACATCAAAACTTAATCCATTTCATGAGCTGTTTGCATTTATTATTTACCGAAACAGGCATAACTAGTTTCTTTGTCTTCAACTTTTTCACTTTCTCTTTTATCAACATATATGTTTTTGTAATGGCTACGTTACATGGACAGCTTGCGCAGAGAAAACTAACAAAATCTCAGGGCTGTCCTTTTCAATTACAATTTTGGCTGGTGATGGAGCCATTTTTTTTTATCTACTTTGACTTGAGATGTCTTACTAACTGCCCACTGTATTGTTTCCCCTTTGTCTTTTAAATTCATTTGTGTCATGTTTATAGTATATCTTCTTCGCATTATTTTGTACCGTATTGTTGTATTGCTGACAGTTTCATTACTTTGCTACACAGCTGACATGAACTTTCTGGCTTCTAGTTTCACTTTAACACGTTCTTTTTTTTACCTTCTAATTATTTGCTCTTGTTTAACCATAATCTGGTTTTCTGTTTCACTCTTTACTCTTGCATCTTTCAGTTAATCCATTGCTTTTATGTACCCAGCATTCGTCTTCTTCGTTGCTCGAATAATTTCATATTACTTTTCTTCCCAACTTATCTCTCTAGTGCAATAATTGCCAAGTTTACTGGGGTTTTTTTATTACATTGAACAACCTCTGCCTTATAGCTTTCTTTGTTTATGTAGTCTATTAACATTGCTTCATTGCTGAAACATTGTGCAATGCTAACAACTTTCTTGTACGTCTGCTCAATTCATTTTGTTCTTCAAATGAAATAAAGAATACAGAATATCTCAATATCGCAATTTCCCAGATATTGATCCCTTTAATCATGTTCCTTACTATTAGTTTTACCTTTTACCATTCCTAACTCTCTTCTAATATTTACAACCAATATTATTTTAATTTCTTAACGTTTCACTGCCTCCTCTTATAATAAAAGCACAGGCTCCAGTAATAGGGCCTTTCTGCAGTCACTCCATCTGCTAGATATAAAGAGCAAATATTCCGAAGGTAACGGGCTGCTAGAATCATTAGCAACGCTGGGCAAAATGCTTGGTGGCATTTTTTCCGTCTTTACGTTCTGAGTTCAAATTCTGCCGAGGTTGACTTCGCTTTCATTCTTTCAGAGTCGATAAAATAAGTACCCCGAAATGATAAGAAGCAATTTGAACTCAGAACATAAAGACGGGCGAAATGTTGCTAAGCATTTTGTCTGGCGTGCTAACGATTCTGCCAACTCGCTGCCATATATACAGGAATAACATTGAAGAAATTAATCTTTTTGAAAACTAAAACTGGTTTCAAGAAGAGCAGAAGGGATACAGCAACTGCGCTTATGGCTGTTGTGATCAAGTAATGATCAAGAAAACTATAATCGAAGTTTGTGTAAAAGGAGAAAGAAGATTATAAGCATGGTGTGGGCCGGATTCAGGCCCATAGATGCTCTAAACGCTTAAAAGAATTTGGTGGCCCATATATGTGTAATTCAAAATATAAACAATAATAAACCATGAAATTAATTTATATTTTTTAAAAATGAAACAAAACTAACAGCAAGATGGAAAATGTTAATTTTTTGTATACTTCCACTTATATATGATTGAAAACTTTTCTCCTTAATTGCAAAGTCTTTGATCAAACCCTCAAAATAAATCTTACGTTATACATATGCTTCTATACTTCGTAGAGAGAAGGCATCCCAAATATTTTTTTTAGCAAGTGATTTTTTTTTTTTTGTGTTGTAAATCATTTACCATTTCCATGGTGCTCCTCTTTCCTTGATGCTCCAAGCACGGGCTTATTTTGCTTAATGGCTAATCTAGCCAACATTTCAAATCAGACCCGCTTCGGATACAAATTCTGTTGGACAATCAACCATCTCTTTTTGTGTGGATGACCATATGTTGCATGCTGATGGTGATAAAAATGAACTAGAATTAATAGTTTAGTGTACACGAATTTACTAAAAATACTAGTTTCAAATTTTGGCTCTGGGTCAGCAATTTCGGGAGAGGAATAAGTCGATTATATTGACCACAGTGCTCCCCAGAAAGAATGAGAGGCAAAGTCAACCTCGGAATTTGAACTCAAAACATAAAGACTGACAAAATGTCGCCAAGCATTTTGCCTGATATGCTAACGATTCTACCAGCTCGCTCCATGAATTTCGGGGTCGATAATACAATTGCCAGTTGAGCACTAAGGTCGATGTAACCGACTAGCCCCTCCCTCGAAATCACTGGCCCCGTTCCAAAATTTGAAACCAATATTACTTCTGTATATATTTCCAACGACATTATTACTTTATAGGTACCGACAAAGTAGATTTAAAGACACTTATTTTTTTTTTTAAGATTTTTTTTTGGGGGGGGGGGGTTTAAAGACGCTTAATGTCGCCAAGTCTGACAGCAGCATACAAGCAACGTCGTCGTTGCTGCTGCTGCTGCTGCTTGAAGTAGCTAACGTTTATTTTACTTTATCATTGTACTACTAATCGCGGTATCTATAGTTATCTCCTTTGTTGACTTTAATTTCATTTGTTTTATTTGTACACACTCACACACGCACACACACATACACATACACACATATATACAATCATTCATATGTGAACTTTTCTCTCCTTTTAATGTCTTCATATTATCCTATAACGTTTTTACCGTCTCACGTTTCGTATATAATTATGTCTGTACATCTCTACACATCGAGTAACGTCTTTTGGCAGCATATTGTAAAATGTATAAATGATCTTTTTTGGCAAATGAAATGAAAAGTTTATCATATTGCAAACGTTAACATCTTCTCAGGGATGTATTACCCTCCAACCGTCGTATTTTGTTCCAAGCAACTCTTGACTACAATTCTACATTTAAGAGATGAGGAATTATGTACATTATTTACATTATTTAGGAATGAGAACCCAGGTTCCAAATTTCCCCAAGACACCTGCAGAAACGTTGTGTTAACAACAAACAAGACGAGGACAAATATCCATCAATTGTAAATAATGTAAATAATGAACTCTTGACTAGATTAGAACATGCAAAGAGGTATATGTCGCTAATCAGGTGGTCCCCCTGCTGCAGGCACTCACACAACGGGAGGGTGCTTAGGATGCTAAATCTTATATGTAGGTGTGCGTTGAGTTTCACAGAAATGTAAAGATTCCTGGACGATAATGACAGTAAAATGGTGTGGTCATCATTCTTGTGGTACACTTTTCCCTAGTTCTTTTTATGCGAGAGGCAGTCTTGAGTCAAGTGCAGAACAAAGTTACGTCTTTGATGCTTGGAATTTTCTCAGGTGCTCACTGCAATCTACCACCTCAATTATGATGTTCTCTGGAAAGCCAGCCCTTCTGTAGAGGATTAGTAGAGCATATCAGTGAGCAATGATGGCCTTGGAGCGATTCTCGATACCTACGATTAGAGTTTGAGTAATCTGTTCATGCAGACTTTTAGTTTATGAACAATTTCCCAAAGCGCTTGAACTGCCAATGCTACAGTGGTTATTACTTATTTGGAGTGAACACTACGGGTATTTTACAGTTACCCAACAAGCGAATTAGTTCGAGATGTGTGCAGTCTGATAAAACCGTTTGGAACATTCAACATTTAGTGTTCGATATTCGTGCATTGTTAACTTGGTTTAAATCGAAAAGCTGTTAGCATATGCTGTAATGATTCGGCGCTTAACCAAACCTACCGTGAAAATCGAATCACTGCGTCTCTTCGGCAAGTAAGAACAAGTATCTTTCCTCTATTTGGTAACTGTGGCAAAGAAACTATATGGCGGGAGCGGTTGGAAGGTTTAAGAAAAGAGATATTCCTCCCGGACGAAGCCTTCATCAACCTCTCCGAGTACCACTTGAGGAAGATGATGAAGGTAGCAAGAAGACAATTCTCAACGGTAAACTTACGGAAGATGGGTGATAATGAGAATATTATTAACAAGGACTGACTGAAGGAACTTGCATTTGTTGAATCAGGGTAATCTGGTTTGTGTATGTGGTACCACGAAACAGTCGAGGTTCTCAATATGGTTTCCCCTCACTCACTTTTGGAGTAAGAAGAGAAACTACAAAATTACTACCTTAATAACAGACACAGGGAAGCAAAAATAGATACTCCAGGAAGAATGTACGTGAAGGTTCATGCCTTTCGCAAGATTATCCGTGTAACGAATAATCTAAGTACAGTAATCTTCAACTGAGCTAAATTATGGTGTCTTGTCCAACTCTCATTTGTCTAGAATTTACAACACACGCTATAAAGATATCATTTTCATCTCAACCTGTATTAAGACTATTAGCAGCACCACCACCAACGCAGTCAGCAACAACAATAGCAACATACCCATAAGCTCCTCTGTTACCACTATTATCATCATTGCATACTTAGACAAGATGTCGGACCCACTTGATAACTATGACACCAACAATAACAACAGTAACATTTTCAGCAACGTCATCGTTGTGGTTGCAGTCGCCATCATCATTAAAGCACTTACACCTACACCTCCGCCTCCGTTATTTTCGTTATCGTCATCGAAAGCCATCGACGTCGTTGTCGTCAACGTCAATGTCGCCAGCGTCATCATCGCCATCATCACGATCTATTTCGCTATTGCCGCTAACATTACTACCACTGCACTAATACCGCCTTTACTACAAGCTCAACTATCACCACTCCTCCGTGTTCCTCCTCCGTGTTCCTCCTCCTCTTCCACACACCCTCATCCTCTTCCACACATCTTCCTCCTCTTCTACATTCTCCTCCTCTTCCACATCCTCTTCCACATCCTCTTCCTCACCTTCCTACCCTTCTACATCCTCCTCCACCTCCTCCTCCACCATCTCTTCCTCCACCTCCTCCTCTTCCTCACCTTCCTCCTCTTCCACATCCTCTTCCACCACCTCCTCCTCCACCGTCTCTTCCTCCTTCTCCGCCGTCTTCTCCACCTCTTCCTCCTCCTCCGCCGTCTTCTCCTCTTCGTTCATCATCAGCACCATCACCGTCATCGCCACCGCTATCATTGTCGTTATAATCATCTGACGACTAAGTCGATAACACTGTCAATAAGAACCAATCAATGATAGGCTGGTTGACCTGACACGAGAGATATTCTCTTACATGATCTAATCATGGTTTGCATTTCTTGTATTGTTTAATTAACCTAGCCATGTAATTAGTGTAGGCTTTAGACACGTTTCACTCGTAATTACTGCACATTTATTTACTGCCAATACTGGCAGCTACCGTTCCTGGCTTTCAATCTTTCCCTCTTTATTTAGACTCTCCTCCACTCCTCCGCACCAATACGCCTAAACTAGGAAAGTGGGGGTGGGTGGGTGGGTGCTGTGACGTATTGTGCTGTGTTTTGTTTGCGGTGGCAGGTTCGATTCAACTGATCAGAACTCGGCGTATTATGTTATCTGTTGCTATTGTAATTTGGATTCTTCTTCTTCTTCTTCTTCTTCTTCTTCTTCTTCTTCTTCTTGCGGCACCATTTTCTGTGAGGTCCGCATTTAGAGAGAGTGTATGTGATTATGTGAGTGAAATTACAAGATGCGCATGTGTGTGTCTGTGTAAGTACGAGTGTCTATGTATGTGCTTGTGTAGTGTGAGTGTGTATATATATATATATATATATATATATATATATATATATATATATATATATATATATATATATATATATATGTGTGTGTGTGTGTGTGTGTGTGTGTGTGTATGTATATTCACACACACATTGTGTTTCAATTAATTTATGACGTTCGTCCGCCTTTACGTTCTGAGTTCAAATTCTGCCGGGGTCGACTTCGCCTTTCATACTTTCGAGGGTCGGTAAAATAAGTACAGGTCAAGCCCTGGGATCGATGTAATCGACTGTCCCTCTCCTCCGGAATTTCAGGCCTTGTGCCTATAGCAGAAAGGAACTAATATATAACGTTACCTATAAATAATATCGATAACTGCCCTGCACGTCATTTGAACCCGTGTGCTGACCGATGATTAGGGTAATATTGTAGCATGCTAGTCCAGCAGAGGATGGCAAAGATGAGAAATCAGTTACACGGATCCTTGTAATTAATTGATTTGTAATTCATTTTATCGAACCAGGAAGTATGAATGGCAATGAGGACAGCCTAACGTAAAAGGGCAACAGTGCTGTCAACAAACGATTCTGTCAATCCGCTGCTCTATATTCGCTTGTTTCCTTTTCTTTATTTCCTATATATTTCCGTATTTCCATATTTCGTCTTCCTTTCTGTTTTTGTTGTTGTTTTTGTTATTTTCTAGCTGTACAATTTGTTGTTGTTGGCACTCCGTCCCTTACGACGACGAGGGTTCCAGTTGATCCGATCAACGGAACAGCCTGCTCGTGAAATTAACGTGCAAGTGGCTGAGCACTCCACAGACACGTGTACCATTAACGTAGTCTCGGGGATTTTCAGCGTGACACAGTGTGACAAGGCTGGCTCTTTGAATTACAGGCACAACAGAAACAGGAAGTAAGAGTGTGAGAAAGTTGTGGTGAAAGAGTACAGCAGGGTTCGCTACCATCCCCTGCCGGAGCCTCGTGGAGCTTTAGGTATTTTCGCTCAATAAACACTCACAACGCCCGGTCTGGGAATCGAAACCGCGATCCTATGACCGCGAGTCCGCTGCCCTAACCACTGGGCCATTGCACCTCCACAGCTGTACAATTAATGTTATTGTAATTAACATCCCAATAGTTATTGCTCTATTTCTGACTGTTTCAATGAAGTTTTTGTAATCGTTGCTGTTGTTGTCCCAAGAGAAGTTCGCTGCGGCCAATTTGCGTTAAATTAATAGAAAAGTTTCAAATCAAACTGAGTTAAGATTTTAAGCTTCTGGAAAAGATTTAGTCATGTAGACCCAGTAGCGTAGCTAGAGAATGTACTGCCCCGAGGCAGCCCTTAAGTTTGTTGCTCCTTCTCCCCCATAAAGTGTTATACTGCAGACTCGGAACTGCTGTCCCTGAGATATCTAGTGTTTCATGTCAATAATTTCAAAACAGATAAAATATATAGTACAAGTGTGTATACTTTAATAAATGAGCTGCGATTGAATTCGAATCACGTGTTATTCCCTTTAAAATCGAAAAAACAGAGGAAACGGAAAAACCCCAGAAAAAGTGGAGGAAAGGGTGGAAGAAATAATGAACATAGAAACAAATACAACATCAACGATTCTGATGGATCGAAATCACCACGAACAAAACACTGCACAACATCTGCTAGCACTTACCCACCACCCTCGTAGCTCGTAGTGTTGTAGAGATGTGGACTTTCTAAATAAAGATTGAAAGACTAAATGCTAGAACTGGGAATTACCAGTACGGGTAGGAAAAAAATCACACACACATATACTAACATATACAAACAATAATGTACATGATATAATACAGGGTTTCTCAAAATTAAGGCAACCAACTTTTTTCAATTTTACCAGAGTAAATTATTTCGGGTCCGAGTTTTGCCAAGCAATGGTAAAGGAAACACATTTATGACCCTACCACATTTATTCGATATGATCACCTTTGTTTCGAATCACAGCCTTAAGTCTAGGTGCGAATGCTTCACACGTCGCACGCAGTTGTTCTTGCGGAGTCGAAGCCCATTCCTTGCCTTCAGAGCGTCGTGCAATGCATGAGAATTGCTCAAAACTCTCGGCTCCAAAATGGACCAAACAAAAAAATCTAGCAGGTTGAGATCGGGACTTCTTGAAGGCTATATACCCTTGCTTGTGGACGACAGAATGTTTTTTTCTGAATGCTGTGTTGTGTCTGTTTGGAGCTGTGCGATGGTGCTGAGTCCTATTGGAGGCTCCAACGTGCAACTTAAAAGTGTTCATTCGCCCATGGAAGCAGTTCAGCTTCTAGAATATCGTTGGGTGTTAATTTTGATTCTTCAGGGTACAAAAACGAGGGGACACCTTCCAGTGGCTGTTACAGTCAACCAAACCATAACTGACAGTAGATCTTGACGTCGATTTACGAGTCAACCCTCGTCGGAGCCAGATACACTCCAAAATCGGTCATTCTTGTGGTGTACTGTCTGTTCGATGTCAAATTTCTTTTCATCAGTGAACACCAGGTTGAGTAGCAGGCCTCCAGCTACCTGACACAGGATAAGACGACTACTCTCCAGTCTCGTGGCCTTATAAACATGTGTGAAATCATAACGGCAGATCATCTAGTAGAGGTAGGTCCTGGGACCTCCTTCAGCACTCGATTCATCAATGTTCAGCTTATTTTTGTGGCAGCCAATTTTTTGACGGAACGATGAGGATTTTGCCGTATCTTTTCTCTGGTACTTTTTCTAAGCTGAGGTGACTTCACACTTCTCTTTCTGTCATGTCAGCTCAATCAGCGGTGGAACCAGCCTTGAAATTTCTTGATGATTTTCCAAACTGTTGTTCGTTTAATTTTAAGCTTTTTGCTATAGCTGTATTACCTTCTCCTTCTTTGTCTGTGTCAGGGGTTGGGGACTATGATTATATTTCGGTCTATAGCAATTATCTAATTTATAAATCTGAATTTACTTGGTCTGAAACAAAAAGAAGACACACTAAGCTTTCATAATGATGTATAATTTTCATTTCTTATCACATTTATTGATAGTTATTAAAGCCCAAAACTTCGGTTGCCTTAATTTCGGGACACCCTGTCTAAATAAATAAATAAATAAATATGTGTGTGTGTGTGTGTACACATACATACACACATACAGACATACATACATAAATACATACATACATACATACATACATACATACATACATACATAACATATATATGTGTATATATGTGTGTATATAGTTCAAATGGACCGAAAACAAAAGATACAAACAGGTGAGGGAGACAAGTCTATTAGATTGAGGGTCGGGAGAAATGGAAAATAATTTCAAGTTTCGAGGTTTTGTTCTTCGATAGAAATAGTTGAGAGGAAAAGTTGGAGAGAGAAAAAAACGTGTCGGGATTAATGCTTCCACATGTAAGATATATACATATAGAAAGAGATATATATATAGATAATACCTACATACATACGTACATACATACATACATACATACATGCATACATACATACATACATACATACATACATACATATGTGTGAGTCGACAAACGAAACTCAAGCAATACACAACACGTTTAGTAAGAGTTAACATATATTTTATAAAATCAGTTTGATTCTGTTCCACATATATATGTATGAATGTGCATATATGTGTATGTATTTATGAATGTGTGCATATATATATATATATATATATATATATATATATATATATATATATATATATAATTGCGGTCTATGAATGTGTGTGTATATATATATTACCCCTGTCTATTTTAATTTCATGTATACACACTACCGATTCGCTGAAAACATATATACGGACAGAGAAGTAAGTCCGAAAACTGCCGAAGTAGAGCCAGTCCTTACTGATGACGCAACGGAAATTGCCGAAACTAAATTCAGTATAAGGAATTCTTAAATGGCGTTTTCGGACGATTATAGTCCCTGCCTGTATATATGTACATAATTATGTGCTTTGACTACAGCATTAGAGCGTTTTAGCTCTTATTTCTAGCAAAGTAGGTGTTTATAATACCGTAGTCGCATTTAGTGGCAATTATAGTTTTATTGTTTCGTAAATCATTGCAAACGGCTTTATATTTTAATTTTATATATAACCCATTTAGTAAATACTTTTGATCTACTCCATTGGCGGGAACCCACAAAGGTTTCTTTTAGACAATAGACAACTACACCTCCTCTCTTACTTTCTAACACTTTAAACTCCATACCAAACTATATTTAAAGAAGACGTCATCAAAATTGAAATGTTATAGATTTATTTACTTCTGTGTTATTTCCACCTTCTCCTTATATATATTTCTTCGATAGAAATGGTTGAGAGGAAAAGTTGGAGAGAGAAAAAAACGTGCCGAGATTAATGCTTCCACGTACAAGATATATACATATAGAAAGATATATATATATATAGATAATACATACATACATACATACATACATACATACATACATACATACATATGTGTGAGTTGACAAACGAAACACAAGCAATACACAACACATTTATCTTAATCATAGGACATACTGAGTATGTCCTGTTTAATACAAATTTTAATGCTTTAGCAATATAATGATTTTGCTAGCGGGCTGCAATCGCCTGTATTATTGATTCTGTTATTAACATTTTAATGATTTTATCCTAGATAATAATAGAGTTAATGGTACCTTCGCAAGTATTTTACTGCTGGAATATTTGCTCTGTATTAGAATCATATATATATATATGTATATATATATATATATATATATATATATATATATATATATATATATATAGTTAACTCTAGTAGTCGGTTACTGGGGTGCAATTGGGGACTGGTGCATTGTCCTGGTGCAAGTGCTCTGGCCTTTTGTGACAAAATCGATTCCTGAACTCCCTCAAAACCAGCAGAAAGTTCTCTTTGTCGACCGCTTGGCCAAAGGGACCCCTGTAGATATAGATGATACTCTTGAGGTCGAAAAAAGGGATCATCATGTGTTTCCCGTTGGCCTCTTGTTCCAGCGAAAAAGAGATGCTCGGTTTACACAAGTTAATCCATAAGCAGTCTGAAGCATTTCATTAGTTTCTGTTGTGTTTTTGCCTAGTTTAGTACAAAGTTTTATCGCATAGCGAGATTCCAAATTGTCTTCACATACCCGACAATATTCAGCAAACTGTTCATCTGTAACAAGCAGTATTTAATAGTGTGTGTACAAAGTGCTGTTACAGTCACCTCTTTCGATCTGGAATAACAAAAATTAGCAGGTCAGCTTATTAGGGACATAGTATTGATATACGATGATTACAATAATCTAATACAGTTTTAACTGTGTGTTCAAAAGCCTCAAAAGTTCTTGTACCATGTATCTATTACAAGCATTATGGCACTCTGTCAGTTACGACGACGAGGGTTCTGGTTGATCCGATCAACAGAACAGCCTGTTCGTGAAATTAACGTGCCTGTGGCTGAGCACTCTACAGACATGCGTAACTTTAATGTAGTTCTTAGGGAGATTCAGCGTGATACAGAATGTGACAAGGCCGGCCTTTTGAAATATAGGTACTACTCATTTTTACCAGCTGAGTGGACTGGAGCAACGTGAAATAAAGTGTCTTGCTCAAGGACAACGCATCACCGGGAATTGAACTCACGACCTTACGATCGTGAACCGAATACCCTAAATACCAAGCCACGCACCCTCACTCACTAGCACTATAGTTTGTATCTGTCTATCTGTCTATCTATCTATCTATCTATCTATCTATATATGTATGTATGTA
>NC_142929.1:46533298-46555798 GCF_046866305.1 Octopus bimaculoides | reverse complement strand
CCTATCCGGTTGGGCTACTTGCTGAGACCAATGCAACTCTTCCACGCCAGATGTTCCAGACTTCCATAGCTATCGTTATATCCCGAACTTGATATTCAGTGTCTTCCACGTGTTGACTGAAGGATGCTCTTGTCGATCTGCCGACACCTGTATGTAAAGACCATACTTGTAAAGTATGCTCTTTGTAAAGACCATACTTGTAAAGTATGGTCTTTGTAAAGACCACATTTCAAGGAAGTATAGAGTGGAGAACGAAAGACGGACAACGAAAGAGATGGCTGGCTGGCTGGCTGGATGGATGGATGGATGGAAGGATGGATAAAGTTAAGGAATGGAAAGGTAAATCATTAGCAAAGACGCTAGACTTGACATACTGCGACAGACGAACAAAATTTGTGCACATCATCTCATGACGGTGCCTATACGACTTCATTATGAGTCGGAGGTTCAATGAAGCAAATACTGCGAGCAAACAATTTAAACGGATACTAACTATAAATCAAATCATATCAACTGTGGTGAAATATCTAATATTTCTATTGGAATATGTATGACATTTATGCGGTCACTCGACCTACCGTTAAACAGCTACAACGACATGTGGTTTAAGTCGATTCTACATGGTCGCTCAAAATACTAGAAAGAGCAAGTAATTTTTCTCATATCGCACTCTACCAAAATCTATTTGAAAATGGAAGGACACTTTATCAAGCGTAGTCCTAGATACACTATATCTGGAAAAAGTAGAACGCTTTTGATCATTGGCCAGCTCCGGCAAGATCAAGCAACCATAAAATCGCTATAAATATTAGAAATAGCAAAAACATTTTCCCTCGAGTCTCACTCTACCAAAAGGACACTAGATAACGTAGTTCTGGATACACTATGTCTGAAAACAGATAGAAGTGATTGTCACAGCTGGAACGCTTTTGATCATCATAAGTCAGCTCCGGCAAGGCCACGCAACCATAAAATCGTTGTAAATGCAAGAAATAGAAGCAAAATTGCCCTAAAATCACACTCTACCAAAATTTTTTTAAAAAAATGGAAGGACACTGGATAACGTGGCTCTAGATACAATATGCCTGAAAACGGATTGAAGTGATTGTCACAAGTGGAACTCTTTTGATCATGTTCTTGCAAGACTAAGCAACAACACGGTTACTATCCACTTCAAGGAAACTACACCAAGCACCAACAGGAAGAGCCACTACTCAATATGAACTGTTAATCGGTTGTTGGACACGTTTGAAGTAGCATACAAATCTCTTCCAAATCACACTGAACCGTAATCTTAAAAAAGACGAATGACATATTAGACAATGTTGCCCTAGAAACATTATGCGGGGAAAAAAAATTCGGGATGGTCTCGACTGGAATGTCTTTTCTTTATTATAGTTGATCTTAGCTCGATCAAACCTGACCTAGAGTTAAACAACACAAACAACCAAATTTAATATCTTTTAGGCAGTGGAATATAAAACTTTTTATAACTTTTCGATCGTATATTGAGGAAACTGGCTCTAGGTTTTATTTTCTAGTGAGCACGTCCGGATTCTGTTGCTTCATTAACTAAAAAATAGTCCTTTTCACTATTCTACGTTAATATCTTCGAGTTGCAGACGTATGTGGCTAACTTAGAAAAGGTTATTGAACGTCGCTTCATTTTGTCTAATATATACACACACACACACACACATATATATATATATATATATATATATATATATATACATATATATATATATATATATATATATATATATATATATATATATATATATATATTTGTATATATATATATTCATGCATACAGATGTGTGCATGTACATGTGTATACAGATGTGTGTATATGCGCGTACGTGTGTAAATAGAGATGAAATATGTAGGTATATATATGTACGTATGTAGATATGTATATATGTATATGTGTATATATAGATGTATATATTCAAACTTATTTAGCCATAAGACACTTTGAAATGCTGTGGTAACTATATTTCTATTGCTTATGTGCAATATGTCTACTTGTCAATTCGTGATTCACTATGCAATGCTTCTATTTCAATACGCTACATTCAGTATTATAATACTGGAATGTCTACATACTTAGATTTATTGGTTTAGATTCAGCTTCATGTATAGCGTTAATTTGGCGATTTAAGATATGTCACGCCATATGTTACAAGAGCTTTGGACAAATTGTGTCAAACATTTCATTGTCCAAGCTAATATAGTGTCCTTCGCGTTACTTAGCATGTTACTTTCTTTTTTTCTTTCTTGCTTTCCTTTTTCTTTCTTATTTTTTATATTTCTTTCTTTATTTTCTGCTTTCTTCTTTTTCTTTTTTCTTTTTTCTTTCTTTCCTTTGTTTTGCAGTAGACGTAAGGCTATATAGGCGATAGAAATATTCGATCGTAAAATAGATATGATTTATGTATATATATATACATACGTATATATATATATATATATATATATACACACACATAGATAGATACATATATATTTATACATATATATATGTATATATATACATATATATATACATATATATATATATATATATATATATATATATATATATATATACATATATATATACATATATATATATATATATATATATATATATATATATATATATATATATATATCGTACCCTTTCCCTTTCTCTTAAGTTATTGCAATTTCTTCTTTTTCTTCTTCGAAATCTTTTTCTTGAAACTATTTATCGTTTAAAATAAATGCAAACAAATTGGTGTGTCCGCGGAAATTCGTCGAGGTCTGCGTCTGGATAAATTCTATATTAAAATATTTGCAAATTTGAATAACTTCGCATGCCATGAGAAAAAAGCAGAAAAGAATTATATGTATGTTTATCTAAGCATGACTTTGGGAGGTTTTTATTTTTTTACGAAATTATTGCCATATATTAATAATTCTTTATAATTTTGGTATAAGACCAACACTTCTGAGGGAGGGGCAAATCAATTACATCTACCCTAGTTTTTGAGTGGTTCTTATTTTATCGACCCCGAAAAGATGAAAGACAAAGCCGGTCTCGAGGGAATTTGAGCTCAGAACATAAAGAGGCAGAAAAAATGTCGATAAGCATTTTTGTGTGATGCGTTAACGATTCTGCCAGCTCACGACTTCGCCGTTTATCAATAATAATAGTCACATACCGTATACAACCAAGCAATTTTCGATCTCAGTTCAAAATACACCCCTAATATGTGGCCAGAAAACCCATAATTTTTCACATACTTCCAATAAGGTCGACCCTTGAATTTTAGGTTTCTCTTATATAAATCTTAGTATACTGTAGTGCATCATTATAAGAACAACTTGACCTATACTTTCTGGTAGTCGAAGTGTGAGCACACTTTTCAGTTAACAAATCTAGCGGTAGAAGGAAAAACTAATGAAGAATTTTAGTTACACAGAACTTCCGCAACGTGTCACTACATGTTGTTGCTAGAGCAAATTGGCAGTGGTAGCGATTTATGAATGAGCTTTGTAGCAACACGTATGTTATGATACACAGAATCATACGTACATTACCATAGATCTCCGGATTTTTGTTTTGTAATGATTTATACATAAGTTAGGCTTTTGCTAATTAACATTTCCATCGAAATTAAATATGAATTTCACTGCCAGAAAATAGTGTCTACATAAATCCTTAAATCCAGCTTTATAAAATGGTCTGTGAAACTCTTCTTTTACTTGAGCATATACAGGATATGTTCCTTGTTAATTTTTGTTTGCTTTTGTTTTTTACATCATCAGTTTGTGAGAATGACCCTTGAATATTTCATAGATAGGTACTATGCACTTTCATTGGATTTTCCTAGTTTCACGCTGTCTGCTTTTTGTTTGACCGAAGAATAAGATATGTATCATGCTTTCGCTCATTGTTTTAGGCGCCAATGTTGCTGCTGGCACTCCATCGCTTGCGACGTCAAGGGTTCCAGTTGATCCGATCAACGGAACAGCCTGCTCGTGAGATTAACGTGCAAGTGGCTGAGCATTCCACAGACACGTGTACCCTTAACGTAGTCCTCGGGGATATTCAGCGTGATACAGTGTGACAAGGCTGACCCTTTGAATTACAGGTACAACAGAAACAGGAAGTAAGAGTGAGAGAAAGTTGTGGCGAAAGAGTACAGCAGGGTTCGCTACCATCCCCTGCCGGAGCCTCGTAGAGCTTAATGTGTTTTCGCTCAATAAACACTCACAACGCCCGGTCTGGGAATCGAAACCGCGATCCTATGACCGCGAGTTCGCTGCCCTAACCACTGGGCCATTGCGCCTCCACAGGCGCCAATGTAGTCGTGGTGTAAGCGACTTTGAATACAGCAGCTGCACTTTGGCGTCTCACAGCTGCACCTTGCCAGGGATGATCAGGTGGACAGCTATCACTTGTCTTCATATAACACCTAAACCCTCATTCGATGGCTCCTAGCGCCACACTACACTTCAGATATCTTATTATTTCTTTAACACGACACCATCTTGTCAGTTATGACCATTTCGGAGAGAGCTGAAGCGAGAGAGAGAGAGAGAGAGAGAGAGAGAGAGAGAGAGAGAGAGAGAGAGAGAGAGAGAGAGAGAGAGTGGGACAAAGAGAATAAGAGAGTGGAAAAAAAGGGAGAAGTATCAACTTCAGTACTTCATTGATGATTTGTGTATCGACTCCATAAGGAATGGATTAAGTTGATCTAGGTAGGATTTGAACTCAGATTGCTGTGACCAGGAACAAATATGGCAAAGCATTCGATTCAATGCTCTAATGACTTTGCCAGTTTTCTGTTCTTCATATGTATTTTGAGGATTCTGGAAAAACTTCCGTTTATTTGATAGCTATTTCAAATCACACCCCGTTAGTTTCATTTGAACATTTTTTTATTGCAAATGATGGATTTGCTCTTCATTTTCGTGTAAATAATTAAAAACTTTCGTCAATAATGCTGGCTTTGAAATATTTATACTCATACACTACATAACTTTGAAATGGTTCAATCTAAGCAGAGTCACGTCCTTATGATTACAATTCATTGATGTATTATTTCCCAATGTGTTTCAAATTACTTTATAAACCATTGTAAATAACATAGATCCTTTTGAATTCAGACTTTACATAGATCTAGTCGTAAAAAAGAAACTTCATCGACTTATCTTCCATAAATCGTCTGAATGAAGAACAGAGACTCTAATCTTGGATTGAAGGATCGATAGATACTAACATCACTAAAGTTTTCTTTTTATATTTCATTACCAGACTTCCCAACTATATTTGGTTTGATTTCCATTGTTTATTCTAAAAGACTGGTATTTTCTCAATGTCTGAAGAATTATCTTTATACTGCAACAGCCAATACTTGTATATATAACTTGTAGCCATCAACAATTCCTTTGTCTCGTACATTTAGTAGAGATGTGGAATAACTAATAACCTAGTTCCCAGAAAACACACTTTTGCCAAGTTTAAAAGTACTTATTTCTGAAGTATCTCATTGCAAAGACCAATAACATAAAAATAACAAACAAACACTGTTTAGTCAATAAACTTTGGCTCTCATCAGTACAGTACAACCTGTGTAAATTCAGTTAAAGAAGTGCTCAAGGAAATGTTCTTATATTTTCCCGTTTGAAAGGAATTTGAATCTTTGAATATCTCCATTATTGCACTCTATGTGTACTCTAAACAGCCAGATGTTTTCTTAAAAACGAATAGCTACACCCGAGTGGGCACACGCGCACACACAAACATACACACACACACGCACAAACACACACACATATATATGCAAGCTTCATATGTATATATACATACATGCATACATACATACATACATACACATATATGTACATATATATATATATACATATATGTATATACATACATACATATATATATATATATATATATATATATATATATATATATATATATATATATATATATATATATATATATATATATATATATATATATATATATATATATATATATATTTATATATGCATGCGTAAGATATGAAAGTATGTATGCACATATACATATGCATGAACATATACACTGATCGAATGACTCAATACAGAGAGTAAAGACAAATTTAGTGTGAAGACTCAGCAAAATTGATCTTCACCGTATGGATGTATATGTAGTGTATGTCCATGTATGGATATATGTATATAATATATGTGTGTGTGCGTATGTGTGTCTGTGTGCATGTGTGTGCATATGTATGTATGCGCAAACACGTCCATTCACACGCGCGCGCACACATACACACATGCATGTTCAGCATATGAAGACACAGTAAATGTACGCACGCCCGTCTCTTGTGGATTGCAAAAATGTTGGTATGTAGGTATGATGTGTCCAAACACTAAAACTTAGGAGCCACTCTTTCCTCCTAGATCTTGTGATTATTGTAATGATTATGATTATTATTATTATTATTATTATTATTATTATTATTATTATTATTGAAGTCGAAATTAAAAGAAGAGTGCCATTGTCATCTAATGAACGATATCTCGACATCTTGTGCGTCTTCAGCAGGTTCAAAAAATAATTTTGTCAATCTACTTCATTTTGGTTACTATATAAAGGTTAAGGTAACTCAATTATTATTATTATTATTATTATTATTATTATTATTATTATTATTATTATTATTATTTTATGTTTGACTTTTGTTTTGCATTTGTACAAGTTGGATCCAAGTCTCACCCAGAGACCTCAAGAGACAACAAGTTAGAAGTTCATGTAGGTGTTATGCCTAGGGTACCATATATTTGGATTTGTACAGTTTTGTTCAAGTGAATGTTTAAGAAACCATAAGAAAATTATGTGTTTGCTTTAAAATTTGAGATCACATAGACAGTATTTTACGTAGGATATGGGCAGTTCCCATGAGCACTATCTTTTGAACTTCAGCCATTTTGGGGTTTCCTGGAATCTGATCTAGGTAGTAATCAGCCCGTTTCGCTGTCATTCCCAGGGCACCTATGACAATAGGTATTGTTTTCGTCTTCAGATTCCACATTTTGCTAATTTCTATTTCAAGATCTTTATATTTGCTCAGTTTTTGGTAGGTCTTGACAGATACGTTTATACCGATTGGGACAGTCATATCAATGAGGAGGCTTGATTTTTGTCTGAAGTCTTTCAGTATGATGTCTGGCCTATTTGCGTCTATCTTTCTGTCAGTTTGAATGGTGAAGTTCCAGAGGAGTGCAATGTGATCATTTTCAAGTACTGGAGGTGGTTTGTGTTCCCACCAGTTTTTATCATGGGGCAAGTCCAGGTTTTTGCATATTACCCAGTGAATATATTGTGCAGCTCTATCATGCCTGTTGAGATACTCTGTAGGCGCAAGCAGACTGCACATGGAGACAACATGATCGATGGTCTCATTTTGTTGTTGGCATATACGACATAATGGGGAGCTGCCGTTCTTTAATATGTTGGCCTGGTAGTTCTTTGTAGGTAGGCATTGATCTTGGGCTGCTATGATAAACCCCTCTGTTTCTGATTTCAAGCCAGAGGCCATTAACCATTGGTGGGTAAGGGCTTTGTCAATATCTGCATTATTCGCTCTCTTTGGGTATTTGCCATTGAGAGGTTTTCCATGCCATTTTTCAGTCATAATAGCTAAGGCAGCAATTTTAGCACGGGTTTTCAAGCGCTTAGCTTTTTCTGCAGGTGTTTCTAGTTCGTCTAATTCTTGAATTTGTTGCAATTGGAATTCACTTAGATATTCCTTTGCCTGTTTTGTTACTGAGTAAGATGCTTTCTTGCTTTCATATTTTAAGACAAGTTTTAGCATCCAGTCCTCAGAGTTTTTCAGATAGGTGTCTAGGCCAATTGTGGCTACCTTCATTGATAATGCCAGCTGTAGAAGTCCTCGGCCTCCTTCTTTTCTTGGCAGATAAAGACGTTCTATATCTGCCTTAGGGTGGTGCATTCTATGCATTGTCAACAGTTTTCGTATTTTTCTGTCAACATTACATATTTCAGTAATTGACCAGTTAACGATGTTGAAACTGTAAGTCACGACTGGTATGGCTAGAGCATTGATCGCTTCGATCCTGTTTCTCGTGTTCAGCTCTGTCTTCAGTATTGCTCTCACTCTGCGATAACATTCTCTTCTGATCCTTTCCCTCATCACTGAGTGCTTGATATTGTCCCCTTCAATTACCCCTAGGTATTTGTAGCTCTCCGCTGGTTCTAACTCTTTTATGACATTTTGCTGGTCAAGGTTCACATTAGATGTATTTGTCATTTTTCCTTTGATAAAGGTAGCTTTTGCACATTTATCAAGGCCAAATTGCATCCTGATGTCATCACTGAATTGTTTAACAATCGCTAGTAGGCCTTTGAGTTGTTGGTCATTTTTTGCAAAGAGCTTTAAATCATCCATGTAAATGAGATGGTTTATATTTTTATCAAATATTTTATAACCATACTGTGCATCATTGAGCAATTTTGAGAGCGTATTAGGGCTAGACAGAAGAGGAGTGGTGATAGTGAGTCACCCTGGAAAATGCCACATGAAATTCTTACATCTCCAGCATTTAGAGATTCATTGTCATTGTTCAACATCAGTGTGGTTCTCCATGATCTCATACTTACAGATAAAAAGTTTCGCAGAGTAGGAGCTATTTTATACATTTCCAGACATTTCCTAATCCAGCTATGTGGTAGGCTATCAAAGGCCTTTTTTAAATTTTTATTATTATTATTATTATTATTATTATTATTATTATTATTATTATTATTATTATTATTATTATTATTATTATTATTATTATTATTATTATTATTATTATTATTGAAGGCGGCGAGCTGGCAGAATCTTTAGCACACTGGACGAAACGCTTAACGGTATTTCGCCCGTCGCTACGTTCTGAGTTCAAATTCTGCCGAGGTCGACTTTGCCTTTCATCCTTTCGGAGTTGGTAAATTAAGTACCTGTTGCGAACTGGGGTCAATCAAACCGATTGCTCCCTCCACTCCTCAAAAATTTCGGGCTCTTGTGCCTAGAGCAGAAATCATTATTATTATTAGTAGTAGTAGTAGTAGTATAGTTTCTTTTAACCGTGTAAAACGCGTTTCCCTCCTGTCTATAGATGCTCCAATTATCGTTAAATATTTTCCTTTTTACAGATTTTTGTAATTTTTTTTTTTTTTTTTTGTGCATTTTGTTGCGGAGTTAACCTAAACTTTGAGACACTGGTTGTTCCTGAGGGGCTAAAAATAACTTTAAAAAACTGTTCTTCCCAAAAATATTAGAACTTTTCGAAAAATATTTAGCTCAGTAACGAATTCGAGTGCCAGCCAGTAAAGCGCAAGCTGTCCCTGAAGGTGTGCTCTTCAAAAAGAGAAAACGTTGGAGAAGTAGTTGTTGAGATGTCCATTGAGGAGAGAAGAAGTAACAATAGCCAAAATAGGAAACGTTTGTAAAAGAAAGCACACAGAAAGCAACAACAATATAACAAAAACAAATATGAAAAAGAAATAAGATTTCCAGTGATGACAACACCACCCACAAAATATTATTCCCTTCCTAACCATAAATTTGGTGAGGAAAGAAGGAAAGTTATTTTGGCCGTACAAGAGGCATATAAATCAATATACAGAGCTAAGATTTAAACAGGTACAAGAGCCAAATTAAAAACAGGTATTTGAAATTCGTTTTCCCAATCAACATTTACTCGTCATTGGAACGGTCGAGGTCAGATATTTGTTTCTGAGATGAGACAGAGTAGATCGAGCCACAGCACTTTCAGAATTGAGGAATTAGTTCCCATATGCTGATACCTAGGCTGACGTGCGATGAAGATGATGGTGGTGTATGATGTACTTGAAATAATATTCTTCTGACTGGTGGCTGCCGTCTTGGTCTACTTTTGAGATGAAATTACGGTACTAGAGTTGCACAAGTTGAACATAGAGAACTGGGAGATAATGACAGGACTCTTGATCCAGGTGGATGAGTCGGACACCAAGTAATCCCTGATATGGTTGTTCTGTTGGATATTTTTTGTTTGTGGCGGCAGAGAGCAAAAGGTGATGTCCCCTGTATGGTACTGCAAACCAACTAAGAGTCTTCAAGTGAAATTAGCTGCTGTCAACACGACAACGACAACAACTACAACACTAGCAGCATCAGCAGCGTACAACTATAGCAGTGGTAGTAATAGCAACTTCAATAAGAAAGCAACATCATCAACGACACCATGAAAAGTAACATCAAAAGCAGTAATAGAAGAAGCATCCACAACGGTAGCAGTAGCAGTGATGCCGAAGCTGCTGGAAGATTTTAGTACCTACCTTGACGGTCTGATGCAGTTCTCAGTGGGACTTGTGAGTTTTAGGTGGTGATAAGGAGTTGTACGAACAGCAAAACACTTGGTTTGGATAGTTTGCCCTACGAGCTTTACGTATCTATGTCAGACTCTTTCGCCGACGTCTTGGTTCACATCTACTGCAATTGGCAACAGAACTTGAGGATTCCAATTCCAGTTCCAATAGGAATTCCAAGACAGAAGGTGATGACATTGCTGGGAAAAGACCCGAATGAAGGAATATTAATTAATAATTTCAAATCTACGACTCTATTGAACACAGAATTGGAGATTCAGGCCAGAGTGTTAGCAAAATGACTGGCTCTTGTTAATGTTTTGGTAGGGAAGACGTAGAGCTTCACCTCATACAATACATTATGGAGTTGATTGTTTCAGACCAATGGAAAGCTATCGATTGGATCGGCTCTCGCTATTTGGCTGCTGTAATCAAGGCAATTGGCTTCAGTCCCGTTGGTAGAGGTTGAATCGCTTCAATCCTCGGTGATTAAAGTAAATGAACAGCTATCGGGATCTTTTCTCATGGCTGTCCTCTCCCAGTTATTTCCTCATGGCTGTCTTCTCGCAGTTGTTTCATTATGACTGTCCTCTCTCATCTAAGGTAGTTGTGCTTCCAGTGTTAGAATTTCCGCTTTGTGACAAACACAGCAGACACAGAAGTACCGTCAGCCGAGATGAGCGTACAGTAACAAAACCGATTTGCACGCACTCGTTCAATGCCCAAATTCGGCTACTGATCTGGTCCATCTTGAAGATCGACACCGATATCTTTTGGTCTCGAAGAGCAGTCAAATATTTCCTCTGTCTAGTAAGAAAAGAGGATATGGGCGAACGAGACTGAAAGAACTAAAGACAGCCTCTTTCTATTATTATAGTATTTGCAAGAGAAAGACTCGTTTTGGAGCTCATTAATTGTTATTTAAATCTATTGTATCGAAGAACGTAATTTTGTCATTTATTGTACCATTTTATGACGAAGCCAACCAATATACTCTGGGGGAGCAAATTTTGAGAGTTCTTAATGACGAAGTTACAGATTTTAAAAAATATGTGGTTTCACAAATCCAGAGAACACTAGCTGTTCCAACAGCTAATACACTACCAGTTTTCCACTATTACCTGTTAACTGAGAATATATGAAGAAAAATAACAATGCCTGATGAAAATAAAACAGATGAAAAGACATGTAAAAGCAGCACAACCAATACTACCATTGCCACTATTAATGCTGACCGAAACAATAACAATGTGTACGAAAAATAGAAAGAAGGAAAACCAAACTATCGATTCAACATAGCATTTTTTTCTGTTGCTCTAACGGCTCTGCCAGCCCACTTGGGCAAGGCCACAAACCTTGCGAAATTGATCTATATTTTCACAGGTACTTTTTTTCAACGAGCCCGGAAGTGAAAAAAGCCGAATTTGATTTCCGCGTGGATTTGAAACCAGAGCGTGAAGAGTCAGAAAAAATAGCGCAAGGGATTTTGTCCGACGCTCTAATGATCCTCTGAATGTAGTCATTAAATTTTGGTAAATATTAGGTAAAATTTATCTTGCAATTATGCAACTTGACAAATGTTAGATATGCACATGAAGAATGCACTCGGGTGATGCAGATAAATTGTGCATATGGCGGTGGGGGTGGTACATTTAACTCGACCCTACATTTTATAAGGTGGAATTTTGCATATTCTCTGTTTCTATGTTCTGAATGTTGCTTAAACCAAGGTCAACTCTGATTCTAGCTGACCTGCGAGGAAAATCATTTCAACCATAAAAGTGGTCATTTTTTCATGCACAATGCATCTAAAAATATATTATTCCATGCGTCCATCTTTAAAATCAGAGCGTGTGTATGATAGGAGGGAGATTTAGCTGCTATTTCTAGCTAGTCGAGTAACTATGTGAGTCCCCTCTCCGAAAATCATCCAATTATACATTGCTATCGTTGATGTTTTAACCCAGATCCACCCTGATAAAGCAAACTTACGAACAAAATACCAGCCTTAAAAACTTTTAAAGGGTCTGTAAGAATTTATTATCTAATGTATCATTTCTGTGCCTTAAAATGTAGGATGTGATTTTGGCTGCTATTTCTACTAATTCGACTGACCACATAAAAGCTCCTTCCTTTTGTCTGTTCATATGTAATTTATTATACTGTAAACAATACCATGCTGCATATTCTTGATCCATAGACAACAATATTGGTATAAAGCGTTGAAACTATCTTTATAACTAATCATGAAATTATTGGCTGCTAATGTGGATGCACTGAGGTGAAACTGTACATAATCGACTTCACACAATGTGAAGGAAGTATCAAATTCAGCTTATATCCAATACTTATCGATTAATATCGAATACAAATAATTGCATATGCTACGTTATTCTTTAGATCTTTTGTGGGGGGTTGCAGCTAGTAGTGGCTGTTGACCCCTCAGACCTGATCTCAGTAGTTAGTATGTCGATTCCATCGCAGGCACCAATGTGGAGTTCAAAGACTAGATGCAGAATTCTGGTTTGATCAGTCTTTATAGTTGAACACTGGGTGCATCCAGCACCAGAGTAGTACGTTGAATGTGTTGTGTGTTGAAATCGTCCAATGATCAAATTTATATAGAAGGCTTCTTCTATACTCATATATAATGGATAAGCTACATGGAGACGAAGACTAAAGTATGCCTCAGCGAGCTAAAGCAGGAGCATCGTGAGCCAGAAAAGAATACCTATATGGTTGTCTGATTTACTAGAAATAACTACTGAATTTCTTCAAATAACATGCTTCCATATCAGGAGGAAATGATGCATTGAATAACGCAGTGCTAAATGTACAAAAGAGACGAGGTGATCATGATTGAATAGCCTTTACTAATAACTCTACTCAGTCTATACGAAACTGCAGCTAAGTAACAGTAGCGATGACAACGACATCAATAACAATAACAACCTGCAAAACAACAACCACTGCCGCCAGAGCAACAACTACAACAATGAATCAGTTATGAAATAATTAATATTGATTTAAAATGTTGACGCAAGGCCAGAAATTTCGGGGGAGGAGGTAAGTCTATAACATCGTCCCCAGTGTACAACTGGCGCTTATTTTATCAACCCCGAAAGGAGAAAAGGCAGTCGAGCTGTATTTGAACTAATAACGTAACGACAGACGTAATACCGCTAAGCATTTTCCCCGGCGTGCTAACGATTTAGCCAGCTCGCTGCCATATGAAATAAGTAATATTGGTTTCAGATTTTGGTACAAGACCAGCAATTGTGAGGGAGGGTGCAAGTCGATTACATCAACCCCAGTGCTCAACTGGTACTTATTTTATCGACCTCGGAATGATGAAAGGCAAGGTCGAACCCGGCGGCATTTAATCTGAGAACGTAAAGCCGGAAGTAGTGCCCCTAAGCATTTTCTCCGGCGCGGTAACGATTCTACCAGCTCGTTACCCTATGAAATAATTAATATTAGGGGCTAAATATGCATCAATCAACATAGGGCATACATGATCCTTTCTACAATAGGAACAAGGCCTGAAACTTCGTGGGAGGGAGATAGTTGATTACATTGACCCCAGTACTCAACTGGTACCTATTTTATCGACCCCAAAAAGATGAAAGTCAAAGTCGACCTCGGCAGAATTTGAACTCAGAACGTGAAGACAGATGAAATACTGTTAAGCATTTGGCCCGGCGTGCTAACGATTCTGCCGGCTCGCCACATTTCATAGGGCGTACATAATGACATGGCAAATTGACACTGGTTCGATTCTAAGTAGCAGTAAATACAGCAAGCATTTCTACAAATCACTTAGTTTATCAAATTCAGTTTTTAATTTCTTAACTTACATCGCTCGAGCGTTGTTGTGAAATTTAGCATTTTGCATTATAATTTCTTTAAATCTATCTATACGAGTTATATCAGTTCTTTAAATCTATTGATACTAGTGTTAATACAGGGGATACTTTTATCCACCTAAAGAAGTAAGGAGAAGAGTTTCATGTCTTTGGTATGTATATGAAGAAAAATTACGTCAACGGGTCAGTTACAATGGCCTGTTGATGAAGTTTAACTTTCTGGACTTCAAAGAAGCACACTTCAGTACAAACATTATCTTTTATTACTTTGTAAAATAGCAGAAGACTGGCAAGCATTGTAACAACGCCAGACTAAATGTTTTATACAGTTTAGCTTTGTCCTTTTTACATTCTAACTTTAAGGGCGGATTTTGCTTCTTTTTTTTTATATTTGTCTCAGGGTCTATAAAGTAAAGTATACTGCAATTGATTAAATTGCCTTTAACTTTTCCTTTTGTTCTATGTTTCTGGAGTTCAAATCACAAAAGGACCAACTTTGATAAAACGAGGTTTTGTAAATAAAGTATCAGCCAAAAAAGTGACGGCAATTCTTCTTTCTGTTCGTTCTATCACTCTAAGAATTACATGTAACCAACAAGAAAGTGTCATGTAATACAAATAAAAGAAAAAAAAGGAAAATTACCGACACTAAGAAGGCAACTGGGTAACAACTCTGTATTATCGGACAAATAATCCTTGACAAACATATATGCTTGTCAAAGTCCCCATGGGGGTTCTGCCGACCTGACGGTATCAGAAATGAAGAACTTAAACCTACAAATGTGCGTCAAATTTAGAAATCATTATATTTCTTGATGTAATACATTATATTTTTTGGTGTAATTAAGTTTCTCAGTTGTTGATGTTGTTGTTGTTGTTGCTTAATATCCCCAAACAAGTAGAATTATTATCAAAGTTGATCCAAGTTTTACCATATCATCTTTTCTAAAAACACAAATCGTCTAGAATTATAACATCTAACATGTCTTCCCTTTTTTTTTTTTTTTTTAAGTTTATGTGTTTGGATTATGGAAGATAAGATTGTTACAGTCGTGGCCAAAGGTTTGGAACACAGGTCTGAAAATTAGAATTTATATATTAAATGCCCAAAGTTTTATTTGAATCGCATTGTACTTGGGCATTAGAATTTCAATTTTCAAAAAAATGTTCCAAAGTTTTGGCCTCAATTGTATATCTTATATAAGCGCACAAGGGTTCTTTGCTTGATTCGTTTCTTCTCTAAATGGAAGAAATAGTAGAGTTCCGATCTAAATGCTTTATTGTAATTTTATTCTTGTTTATACAGTCTAACTCTATATCCTCTGAATTTCCACATAAATTTCTCTTTCCTAGTAACCACCAGTCATATACTGAGTATCAAATCCGTTTACAATATACCTTGTCAAAGCCAGGATCTGTCTTCAATCGGAAGAAAGCAATCTATCTAAATTATTTAAGGCGGTTCCATTTTATCGCATAATCATAGAAGAAAGGATAGCAGACATGACTCCTTTATGGCTTTCGAGACTACAAGGGTAAAGGAAAAGAAGGAACTATAACTCATAGATTATCCTTAAAACAGTGACCTAGCTCGAATGTTTATAACAGACTAGACTATAAATCACCTAAGAGTCAGACGTTGACTTTAAACTGGACCACAAATTAAGTCAGAGAAAGTCGTATGTATCTCGTGTAACGATTATACAAGCCAAATGGCTTGGTATAATGGCTTCCATTTCCTAATATCAATGAATGTATGTTCATTCTACTTGCGCTGCTAGAGTTCCCAAGAATTAAATGACTGATAACGGTTTCATTTTGCTTTAAAATACATGCGAGGTCATATATATAGAAAAGTAGAGGGAATTGATCTTTAGAAATTAGAGCACTGGACACAGAAGAGACGGTTTTAAGTCCTTGGCTTAATGAAACTGTACGAAATTGATGTTTTAGTTCCTGGGAACAGCTATTTCCCGTCACTTTTAGAGCTAAATAGACTAGTGAAAGGTCAAAATTGGCATGCGGACTACGAATTGTTATTTGATCTTCTATAATATATTCTGCATTAGCGCCTGTACAAGTAATCATAAAATAGAAAAATGTAAAATATTATCAAAATAAACAAATTCCCATGTTTTATGCGTAGCAACGTGATTCAAACACGATAAATCCAAATCCTACGCCATTTTTCTTTTTGATAATTCACTAAACTGTAAAATTGGCTGAAAATCAAATCACAAAATGATATCTTTTTTTTTTGTTTTTTGTTTTTCAAAAATTCTTTCTTTTACAAAATCAATGATAGAAGCTATTGAGAAATAAAGCAGATTTTATAGAATTCCACCGAGTACTCTCTTTCCAATCTTCAAACTTTTAAAATAAACTTTCCACCTTTCCAGCTCGTCAGAAATTGACAAAGTCACATGTATACATTTTCTACTCAAGTTCAAACATTTTTCTAAAGAACAAAAAAAAAAAAATTCTAAAAGTTTAAATATTATTCAAATACAAATGTAATCTAAAAATTGGTTTCTTTTCACCAATCACAAAGGTTCCATTTCCTCCGTGAACGTGAAGGGAATTGCTTTCAGGATAAAATCGAAATCAAATCACAGACGTTAATGAATGATCTTAGCCTTATGTAATGTTAACACTCAACATATACGTTCCATACGCTAGCATTGAAGCGTCAAGCTACCCACTACCATTATACAAAAAAAAAAGAGAAAAAAGAAGATACGTATTGGATAATGTAATCATATATAAAGAACACAGATGGTCACGGTTAAAATTTATATGGTAACTGGCCCATTCAGTTATGGTTGTAGCTACACGACAGTCGTATGACTTTCTTAACAATCTAATTAGACAGGAACATTATCAAGAATCTCGATATCTCTTCTGTTGCATTTTTACCTTTTTTCAGTCACACACACACATGATTTAAGTAAGCTATAACCATACGAACAAGCAATTATACATATATGTGTGCGTGTGTCTGTGTGTCTGTGTGTGTGTATGAGCGCGCGGGCGCGTGTGTAGAGTACCTTATGTGTTCAGATAGATGTACGACTACTACTATTAAATTTAGAGCTCCACGTAGATTCTTCCTATAGTATAGTGGTAAAGTAACTACTATACTTAGTATTATTATTATTTATTATATACAGCGCAATTGTGGAACTTCTCATATGTGTATGTGTGTGATTAAATACATTATATTTGCGTTTATACTTACACACATACGTACATACATTATATATACATAAGTGTGTGTATATATTATGTTTATGCATTTCTATATATATGTATATATGTGTATATATATGTGTGTGAGTATTTGAAAGAAAATGAACCATTTACAGTAACTCCTTGCTTACTACTATCACGATTTCTCTTTCCGTTTTCTATTAGAATGTTCAATTTATTAACAAAATATTATGCTTCTGTCCAAGGAAATTCATCACAAATATTCTTTTCTGCTCTCGGCACAAGGCCCGAAATTTTGGGGGAAGGCAGGGCCAGTCGATTAGAATGATTCCAGTACGCAACTGGTACTTAATTTATCGACCCCGAAAGGATGAAAGGCAGAGTAAACCTCGGCGGAATTTGAACTCAAAACATAAAGACAGATGAAATACCGCTAAGCATTTTGCCCTGCGTGCTAACATTTCTGCTAGCTCGCCGCCTTATTCATCACAAATATTACATCAAACTTTCCTGAGTAGTTTTAATGTCCTTCCTAAGTAGTTTTAATCCTTTCACTATGACATCGATTGCCACTTTCTGTTGTTCCTTAGAGGAAGGATGATAGACATACGCTGACCACTTTTGTAAGTGGTCGATTAAAATCCATTGTTCCTTGTTCGGAGTAACAGAAATCCTCGCCTCCTGTGTAACATTGTGGATGATGACCTTCAAGCGATTATCAAAATTCATAAAATGAGATAAACTTATGTGACAGAAAAAATGGTTTGTACTGTTGTGTTGGACGGGACTCTGATCCAACAGAATGAGGAGATTGTTGTTTCTGTTCGTTATACTTACGATCACCCCAGCCAAAAATAAACATAGTCTATAAGACGGTATGTTTACGCAATGTGTAGGAAGAGCATGTTTTGTCTGGTAAGATAAAAATCTCCACAGCGTAACCAATGAAAAGTAGCAACCATAGAAAATTATCGAATAATATCGCTAATAAAAGTAAATCTTCTGGAGCTAGCACATACACCATCTTATACCAAGATGCTAATGAAAATGTTATGCTATAGTAGATGATAAAGTAGATTGCCTAGCACGACCGAAACAACATATTATGTTTAGGCACTACAAATTCAACTTCAACAGTAATCCGAAATCTAGGTTAATTAACCTTCCAAACTCTGAATTAGCAAATAATTAAACATAAATTACAGAGCGAATAATCTTTACAAAAAGTAAGATGTTAATCTTCCTTTGTAGAGCAACAATATAGAAGCCTTTTGAATGATTTCGCGGAGTCCAGGACGAGTAATATTGTAAATTTGCTCAATTTGAAATCATTGATTTCTATCCTTCCATCACGATGACCGTTCTTTTCAGAGGTTTGGCCTTTGCAAATGCAATCACTATGATTGACGACTGCCATATTAATGTAATGGTGCATGCAAGAAAACCCTTCTTGTTCTCTTGTAATTTTACTTTGATTAAGAAAAAATAACAAAAAAAAAAGAAGCGGAACATTTGATGTTTTCATGGGAGTAATAGGATAGATATGTATGTGTGAAAATATAGGCACTTATACGCTCGATCTTCTGTCGGTGAAGAGAGAAAGTTACAGAGACTATAGGCATAGCATCGAGAACTATGTCCTAACTAGAAGTAGATGGATTTAAGAATAAGCAAATTAATAAATTAAAAATATTCCATTTCTAAATCTCTCAGAGAGACTTATACAGTAGTAGCACAATAAAGTGATGGTCTGTTGCCAACTTAATGTGGCAGTCCCAGGAAAGGGAGTAATGTTACTGCTATTTAGCCCCAGGAAACACCGTTTCCAGTTGGCTATGTGTCACAAGCGTTCTGTGTCCTTAAGTTTTCAAACAGGGGAGATAAGCACCACCACCAAGCTAGCAAGCCAAGCTATTCCAGACTGATTAAGAGCAATGACTCTGAAACTAGTCTCTGGAATTAACTACTCTCTTTGAATTAACTGAACATACTATTGATGCTCGCCTTTATCAGCATAACTTTTCCTTTAGTAACCCGGCAAATTCGGCACAACTTCATCAAAGTAGATATACTTTCTGAAAAATGCAACACGGCATATGTTTCTGGTCAATGACAGAATTTGCTTCATTATACCAATACGGTAGTTTTCAATCAAAACTTAGTTACAGTTGTGCCGAACTCAAAATAATGCATGTCTCATTCTAACCGCCTGAAAGTTTAACATTAAGATATGATTTTAAACGCGCTTCTAAGTGACTCGTGTGTGTGTGTGTGTGTGTGTGTGTGTGTGTGTGTGTGTCCAAAAATGTACTATACCGTAACTACTAAGAAATTGTCGGAATCAATTGGATCACGTAACAATTTGAGTTAATTTTTTGCCTCCATTCCGACAAAATTAACAATTTTTACAGACGTTTTAGTGTTTTTTTGCTCATTAATATCTCTGCTGCACACATCACACAAATTTAATTAGATTTTGTTTTTATCTTTGTCCACAAACAATTTATATTTTCATCAATATACATGAAATTATATTCTATACACGCAATTTCGACACCCGTTTATCATCGCATTTTTATTTCATTCTTCTTTATGTTATTTCTTCTTTATGGTTTTATGTAAATAGAAATCACTCAAAAGTTGTTGTTTTTTTTTTTATAGTATCCAAACAAAATTTACCATGTATTCAAATATTTGCAACTTGTTCTGTCTTATGCTAGTTTGTCATTGTTATGCATATCATACTCAATACAATAGACTGAAGATCAAAGACATGAAACTCGGAGTAATAATGTTTATATGTATAGGTAAATGCTTTAAATATATTTTATTTTAATCCAAAACAATGCCAGTTATAAAAGTCATTATACAGGTCGATGATTAGTATATGTTCCCTGGATTATCAATATTTCAGTTTTGGGTAAAAAGTGTCGCCAGCTTATTTTGCCGCTCTATAATATGTACAGAGCAGAGAAATCAACAACTAACGTCTTTTCTTTGTAAATGTCCTGAAGAAGGGGTTCTAATATATTTATATATATATATATATATATTTATATATATATATATATATATATATATATATATATATATATATATACGTATAGATGTAAGTATGTACATATACGTATGTATATATGCATATACATTTATATATATATATACATAAATGTATATGTATATATGCATATACATTTATATATATATATATATATATATATATATGTGTGTGTGTGTGTGTGTGTGTGTGTGTGTGTGTATATGTTTGTATATATATATATATATATATATATATATATATATACATATATATATGTGTGTGTGTGTGTGTGTGTGTACACACGCGCACATACATACACACGCACATACATACACACGCACATACACACACACAATTGTACATACACATAAACGTATATGCATGTATATGCAATTATATAATTGATATCTAAACTATCAGGTATATCATTATAGTAAACAGACGAGATGTCAGAAGCTGAAAGTAACATTGTGTGACCGCGACGCAATATCAACAAACCCATATGAGTGAAAGTTAAACAAGATATATAACTTTAAATCTATAACAGCTGGTCATTAACTAAATTTCAAAGATTTTCAGTGGCTTGGTCGCAGGTGTGCGATGAATCTTGTAACACTTCAAGAAACAAATAAAATGCGCATTCGCCAGCAGTTGTATGCTAAACAATGATTAAAATGTCTTTTTGACGATGAAATTGCTTCAGCTTCAACACATGGTCTCCAAGATAATGTCGCTTTACAAGTAAGTACAACACTCATACAAATATACATACATACAGCAACGAAGACACTAAATTCTCGTATACGAGAAAAACCCGACGACGATGACGCCGACATATATATATATGTATGTGTGTGTGTGTGTGTGTGTGTGTGTGTGTGTAGTGAGAGGGGGGGGGCAATTATGCAGATAAACAAGTTAGATACATGAAATATATTAAATATAGTAAATGTATTAAATATAATAGTTTGGGTATGAAATACAAATACATATATATATATATATATTGATAGAAAAGACAACAAAAGAAAGAGACCTCGATATTATGTAAATAGAGGAATTTATCTGTAAAAATATGTGACAATTATTCGGTAGCTATGATAAAACTCCGAGTTTCGGATGCCGAGGCGGAAAGAGATGGCGGCGTGGGTTTCCGCCCCGGAATCCAAAACTCGGAGTTTTATCATGGCTACCGAATAATTATCACATATTTTTACACACACACACACACACACACACACACACACACACACACACACACACTCACACACACACACGCACAAACACACACACACACACACACACACACACACACACACACACACACACACACACACACACATATATATATATATATATATATATATATATATATATATATATATATATATATATATATATATATATGCATATATATATATATATATATATATGTATGTATGTATGTATGTATGTATTCATGCAAAACGATAGAAAGCAAAAGGTGGAGATGTTCAGATGATGAATTTTGAAGTGTAAATATATAGATATTTAATTTAAATAGATCCAACTTACAACGAGTACGAACGACAGAGAAAATTAAAGTGTGGAACAAAGCTGTTATAAGTCTAACAGCTGTTTCTGGGGTCTCGGAGATCCATAATAGTTTTGGTAGATGTAGTTCATCACAATATGCAGCTGTGTGGATGCAATTAACATAGGATAAGATGAGCCTCCGTCATCAGGATAGAGAAGGTCTTACATTTCAGATCTCAATGCAGAAAAGTCTAAAGATAGAATGATTAAATGTGGAGAGCTAGCAGTATCAGGGGGGGGGGGGGAAGGTCGGTGCATTTTTGGCAGGTATGAAGACAGGGAATAGTGAAAAAAAAAAAGATAGTTTAGCTAGAGTGAGGGGTTAGTAATGAGGGTACTAAGGGAGGTAGTAGTAGAGGTGGAGATTTTGGAGATGAATAGGTGGGTATGGTTGATAGTATTTGAATGCTAGTCAATTATGTTGG
>NC_142929.1:46508298-46528298 GCF_046866305.1 Octopus bimaculoides | reverse complement strand
GTATGTATGTATGTATGTACGTATGTGAGTGTGCATGTATTCGTATGTGTGCATGTATTCGTATGTGTGCATGTATGTGTATAAATATGTGTGTGTGAGAGTGTGTGTGTGTGTGAGAGTGTGTGTGTGTGTATACGTATGTATGTTTGTTTGGATGGATGGATGGATGGATGGATGGATGGATGGATGGATAGATGTGTGTGTGTGAATAGAACCGATTGGACAAGGGAAATGAGAGAACAGATGTTTATTCCATACATTGACAGCTGTTTGATAATCTTGTTAGTTATATAATAAGTATCACATCAACATTCACATATATATCAAATATACATGTGAATATATATGTCTGTGTATACCTATATATACAAGAATACTGAGAAGTATAACCAACAGACTAATTTCAGAATCATTCATGGTAGTCCTAAAAATCAACTCATTCACCCATGTCGTTTTTTCATCAGTTTTCCCATAGTATTGCGGATTAGACGAATATATTATTGAGGCATTGTTTTACAATCGAGTGCCCTTTAGATCACTAACCCTTACACTTTATCAAGGAATAGATATCTTTCTTCACAGCCCATCGGAAGCGCAAAGCGGAGGATTATGACAGGAACGTCACGATAGCCGAACAATTTTTTTGAAGTATAAACGTATACAGACACATTCAAACACACGCATATACATACATAGACATACATGCATATACATACATGCATATACATACATGTGTACATCTATTTATCTATCTATCTATCTATCTATCTATCTATCTATTTATCTATCTATCTATCTATCTATATATATATCTATCTATCTATCTAACTATCTATCTATCTATATATCTATCTATCTATCTATCTATCTATCTATCTATCTATCTGTATGTATGTACATATAAGAGGGATGACCATTAAGTGGACATCCATTATGCTAGAAGTAGACCACCTATGGTCTTACCACTAAGAAAAGATTGTTCTAAAGAAAATTCAGCAAACGCCAGAACTTTCTTGAGAAAAATCTTTTCTTAGTGGTAAGACCATAGGGGGTCTACTTCTAGCATAATGAATGTCCACTTAGTGGTCATCCCTCTTATATGTATGTAATATAATTATTCTGAATCTTCAGATTTTTCAATATGCTAGGCCACTGGCTTTAAATTGATATTAATCAAATTAATATTCAATCTATCACCCTTATTATCAATCTGTAAATATAGATATATCATCATCATCATCATCGTTTAATGTCCAATTTCCATGCTGGCATGGGTTGGACGGTTTGACTGGGGACTAGTGAGCCAGATGGCTGCAACAGGCTCCAATCTGATCTGGAAGAGTTTCTACAGCTGGATGCCCTTCCTAATGCCAACCACTCCGAGAGTGTAGTGGGTGCTTTTACGTGCCACCGGCACGAGGGTCAGTCAGGCGGTACTGGCAACGGGCACGCTCAAATGGTGTTTTCCACGTACCACCGGCACAAGTGCCAGTAAGGCGACGCTGGTAAAGATCACGTTCGAATGGTACTTTTCACGTGCCACCGGCACGGGGGCCATGCTTCCGAAGAGTCTTGAGCGCAGATTTGGTAGCCGTATGTGTGTGTGTGTGTGTGTGTGTGTGTGTTTGTTTTGTGTGCGCGCGCACGCGCGTGTCTTTCTTTGTGTGCTTGTCCCACACCACCGCTTGACAACCGGTGTTGATTTGTACACGTCCCGGTAGCCTAGCGGTTTGACAGAAAGGAACGATAGACTAAACACCAGGCTTTAAAAAAGAATAAACATTGGGGGTCCGATTCATTCGACTAAAAAAAATTTTCAAGGTGATGCCCCAGCATGACAGCAGTCTAATGAATGAAACAAGTAAAACACAAAAGATAGCACAATACAACACTACCCACTGGAAACACTACGCATGGTTTCGTGATGTTACATCACATTTGCGTAAGTCACTCGTAGATTATACGTGTGATGATTGAATTACACAAACACTACGTAGCATCACCACAGAATATCTAACGTATCCTACCGATTGTATTGCATTTTCAAACTGGTTGTTGCTTGCAATTATCTGTTATTTATGTACATACAAAGATGTAGTTATGTATTCGTGTGTGTGCTTTTATATATATATATATATATATATATATATATATGTAAGATTCCTACTTCCCACAGGGAAGGATTATATGCCTCGGCTTCAGAGTCTGATGGGTTTTCCATTGGGCTAGGCCCTTTCTGGACGCGAAACCATTTGTCACTCTATGACCGGACATTGAGTTAACTGCATATATATATATATATATATATATATATATATATATATATATATATATAAATGACTGAAACAAGTAATAATGTAAAAATATAGATATATATATAAATTTATAAGGATTTATTTTTCGTAATGAGATAAAAAAAAAAACCAAGGCTGTGTATAATATAGAACATTTATTAATAGAAGGTCTTACAGCTGTTTCCAGGATATTTATTATATCCCTTCATTGGAGACAGTGTGAGAGGATGGTTAAGCAATAGTTAGTTTAGATAAGATAGGAAATAGATAGTGAATGTAGGGATAATGTATTTGTAAATCCATTGTTTAGGTAGAATGGTATACATATAAGTTTACAATACCTTGTGAGTAAAATCCAATATTCCTTAAGATTTGTCATTGCCTTTGTAAATCCATTATTAAGATTCCAATACCCTATGAGTAAAATTCAACAGTCTTTGAAATTGGTATATAAATATATATATATATATATATTTATATACAGGGTGTCTACAAATCTGGGTACATGGGGATTAACACATATTTTAACAAATTATTATTTCTCATATTTAATTGTTTATGTTATGATTTTATTTACTCCATATACCCAGACCTTGTGGACACCCTGTATATATATATTTTATTTTCTTACTTGTTTCAGTCATTTGACTTTGGCCATGCTGGAGCACCACCTTTTAGTCGAAGAAATCGATCCCCTGGACTTGTTCATTGTAAGCTTGGTGCTTATTCTATCGATGACTTCTGCCGAACCGCTAATTTACGGGGACGTAAACACACCAACATTGATGGTCAAGCGGTAGGGAGGAGGACAAACACCGACACAAACGCACACACATACATACATGCATACATACATACATACATACATGCATATATAAATATACGACGAGCTTCTTTCAGCTTCCGTCTGCCAAATCCACTCAAAAGACTTTGGTCGGCCCGAGGCTATAGTAGAAGACTGTGTGGCCCAAGGTGCCACACAATGGGACTGAACCCAGAACCATGTAACTGGGAAGCAAGCTTCTTACACACAGCCTCACTATATATATATATATATATATATATGTATATATATATATATATATATATATATATATATATATATATATATATATATATATATATATATATATAGAGAGAGAGAGAGAGAGAGAGAGAGAGAGAGAGAGAGAGAGAGAGAGATGTATAGATATAGACACACATACAAAGAGTTTCTTTCAGTTTCCGCCTATCACATATCAAATGGGCTTTGGACGGCCCGTGGTTATAGGAGAAGACAATTGTCCAAGTTGCCATCAGTGGGAATGAACCCAGAACCATGTGTTTTAGAAGCAAGCTTCTTACCACACAGTTACGCCTGCGCCTATGATGCTTACACACACACACACACACACATACACGCACACACACACACATATATGTATATGTTGTGTAATGCTTATATTTATGTATTTGTGCGTGTGTACCTATATTTATATATATATATATATATATATGTTTGTGCATGTGTATACATGTATACCTGTATGTATGGTTTTATATTATATATCATATATGTATGCATGCACTGTAGTAAAGGTAACGCATGTACGTTACATCGACACGCATCGTGTTACGGTAGTAATGTCAGATTTGAAAAGTCGCACCAACGCCTCGCACAAGCGAGAGTTTATGCTTCAATGTGGTCGTTCGACCTGCAAGAAATCGCTACGAAATCACCCATCCATCACACCCTGCCAGTTCGCCTTATAGATGACACGCTGCATAATGCAGTGCGTGGTACACCATTGCAGAAGAAAGCACAAATAAAGATTAGATGAGAAGGGCTTCAGTGGAGTTGATCACAGGCGTCTTCGCGGTCACAACTGACCTACAACTATACAATATCTAAAAAGTAGTAGTAGTAGTAGTAGTAGTAGTAGTAGTAGTAGTAGTAGTAGTAGTAGTAGTAGTAGCAGCAGCAGCAGAGAAGGAATTAGAGAAAGCACTTGCTCCCAGGGTTTCAGGGAAATCTCAGACCATGGGGTTCCTTGATTATCCCTAGAGGTGTTCCAGTATCAGGAGGACCACACCTCTATCATTGTCCCCCACCATTTTTTAACCTTTGTATGCTATGCATATGTCTCTTCTTTTCCAGTGTACACCATGCATACTTCTTTTTCTTCCTCTTTTCATTATTATATGTAAACCTCCACACTTTATGTCTCTCTCTGTATTGTCCCCCCTCACCCTTCGCCCTTGCGGCAAATAAACGAAATTATTATTATTATTATTCTGCGAGCTGGCAGAAACGTTAGCACACCGGGCGAAATGCCTAGCGGTATTTCGTCTGCCGTTACGTTCTGAGTTCAAATTCTTCCGCGGTCGTCTTTGCCTTTCATCCTTTTGAGGTCGATTAAATAAGTGCCACTTAATCACTGGGGTCGATGTAATCGACTTAATCCGTTTGTCTGTCCTTGTTTATCCCCTCTATGTTTAGCCCCCTGTGGGCAATAAAGAAATTAATTATTATTATTATTATTATTCGTTCTGAACTCTCGTTCGGAGTTCAAATTCCGTCGTGGTCGACTTTGCCTTTCATCCTGTCGGGATCGATAAATTAAGCACCAGTTGCGTACTGGGTCGATCTAATCGACTGGCCCCTTCCCACCAAATTTCAAGCCTTGTACCTATAGAAGAGAGGTTTATTATTATTATTATTATTATCATTATTATTATTATTATTATTATTATGATTATGATTATGATTATGATTATTATAGTTGTTCGTTCTGAAATTTTGTTCTGAGTTTAAATTCCGTGGAGGTCGACTTTACCATTCATCCTTTTAGGGCCGACAGATTAAGTATCAGTGAAAAAGGCGGCGAGCTGGCAGAAATGTTAGCACGCCGGTCGAAATGCTTCGCGGTATTTCGTCTGCCGTTACGTTCTGAGTTCAAATTCCGCCGAGGTCGACTTTGCCTTTCAACCTTTCGGGGTCGATAAATTAAGTACCAGTAACGCACTGGGGTCGATATAATCGACTTAATCCGTTTGTCTGTCCTTGTTTGTCCCCTCTGTGTGTAGCCCCTTGTGGGCAGTAAAGAAATAGGTATTTCGTCTGCCGTTACGTTCTGAGTTCAAATTCCGCCGAGGTTGACTTTGCCTTTCATCCTTTCGGGGTCGATAAATTAAGTACCAGTTACGCACTGGGGTCGATATAATCGACGTAATCCCTTTGTCTGTCCTTGTTTGTCCCCTCTATGTTTAGCCCCTTGTGGGCAATAAAGAAATGAGGTTAAGTACCAGTGAAACACTGGGGTCGATGCAATCGACTAGCCCCCTCCCACCAAATTTCAGGCCTTGTGCCTATAATAGAAAGGATAATTATTGTTATTGTTGTTGTAAGTAGTGGTAGTAGTAGTAGTAGTAGTAGATATTGTCGTTGCTGTTGACATTTCTAAGATAATGATAACTCTTATGTGCATTGGTATTAGTAGTATTAGCAGTAGTAGTAGTAGTAGTAGTAGTAGTAGTAGCACTAATGGCTGCGACGCCACCAACCACCAGCGACTGCAGGCAGCGGCGGTAGCAGTACGTTTTAAGTGAATGGTGCTTATGTGTAGTGCTTATAGTTATGCTGCTGCTGCTGTTGTTGTTGTTGCTGCCGATGATGATGATGATGATGATGACGATGATGATGACGATGATGATGACAACGATGGTGGCAGTGGTTGCCGATTTCTACTATTTTGAACATACTGTTGCTGTGTTTAACGTGCGCACTACCTCCATCACTGACTGTTGTTGCAGCTGTTGCTGCTGCTACTGCTGCTGCTATTGCAGCTGCTGCTGCTGCTGCTTCTACTGCTGCCGCTGCTGCAACTGTTACTGTTCTAACTACTACTACTACTTCTACTGCTGTTTTATGTTGTTTACTGTCACTGCTTGGTTTGTGTTGTATTCTCTCGTCTCTGCAGTTGTTATTGTAGGACAGCCATAGTTATTTTACGTGTTCCGCCAACACCAGCACCAGCACCATCACCATCACCATCACCATCACTACCGCCGCCGCCACCTCCGCCACCTCCGCCGCCATCACCCTCGCCGTAACTTCTTTACCAAATACAAACGTTATCACCTCCACCATCATTATCGTCACCAACCACCCTCCCCATCTCCATCGCTCCTATTATCACCACGACTGACACTAACAATACCACCGAAAAAAACCCCCCCACCATTCGAAGCTTTACTGGTACTCTGCGACCAGACCTAGCATCACCAGCAGCACCAAGCACCACCACAACAACAACAGCAACAACAAACAACACTCAGTTCCAACATCACTAAACCGTTACCATCATTTCACCAGTACCACCACCGCCAACAACAATAACATCACTACTAACATCGCCGCCACCACCACCACCACCATCAACATCAACATCACCACCACCATCACCACCACCACCATCACCACTAATATCACTACTAAAATCACCACCACCACTACCACCACCATCACCACCACCATCACCATCACCGTCACCGTCACCACCAGCATCACCACCACCAACATCACAACCACCACTACCACCACCATCACCACCAACATCACCACCACCGCCACACCATCACCACCATCACCACCACTATATATTCTGTGGCATATATATTTCCCAACCTGGACGGGGCGACGCCGGTCAGTCGCAAGATTACTCACTTTTGGCAGCTGAGTCGACTGGAGCACCAGGAAATGAAGTGTTTTGCTCAAGAACACAACACATCGCCTGGTCCAGAAACCGAACCCATAAACTTACGAGTGCGACAACCCCACCACCACCACCACCACTGCCATTATCACAAACATGGAAAAAAGGGTTAGAGGTCCTTCCCGAACCAAAGACTCCCAAGGCCGATTTACTCGCATTTGGCATTCTGGGGCATGTATATTCTCCAACATGGAAAGGACGACGCCGATCTGTCACAGGATTACTCATTTTTGCCAGCCAAGTGGACACCAGCAACGACAAATGAGCATATTTTGCTCAAGAATCCAACACATCGCCCGGTCCAGGAATTGAAACCGCAATTTTACAATAATTACAGCAACAGCCTAACCACTAAGCCTCATGCTACTTCATCACAAAACATCAATCACCACCAATCGCCAATACCGAACACCATTACACCACTACCATTTAGTTGAATGCATCGACTCCAGTACTTTGTTTTTATACTCCTAATATTCATTCTATCGGTTAATTTTGCCGAAGTTGTGCGGGGACGTAAATACACCAGCACAAGTAGTCAAGTGGCGGGGGGAAAACACAGGCACAAAGACAAACAGACACACATACACACACACACACACAGACACATACACACACACACACACAGACACATACACACACACATAAGTATATATGTATATTTTCTCCTTTTTTTTCTCTCCTTCTTTCTCAGAAGAGCGTAGGCTCGAAATGTTAAAGACTTTCTCAATTCCCGAGCGTTATACTAATACTACATTTATTTGTTTTCAACACCACTTGTCTTCGTCTGTTGTTTTTTTTGTGTGAATTCTCCCTATATATATATATATATATATATATATATATATATATATATATATATATATATATATATATATATATATATATATATATATATATATACGACGGGATTCTTTCAGTTTCCGTCTACCAAATCCATTCACAAAGCTTTGGCCAGCCCGAGGCTGTAGCAAAAGATACTAGCGATGGTCCCACGCAGTGGGATTGACCCGTAATTATGTGGTTTGGAAGCAAACTTCTTACCACACAACCATGCCTGCGCCTATGCAGTACTTAGGGAAGGACATACCCAAGCTGCAGTAGCTTTCATGGAGTAGCAGTCTTCTCTAACCACTCTTCTTTAACTAGTCGCACACCTAAAACACCGTTACGATCAATACTATCCCACCAAAAAAAGAAAAAAAAATCGCTAAACGCTTGACCACACCAAGAACAGCCGAAAAAAAAAGCAGGAATGCAAACGCTAACAATAACAGCCAAACACACAAAAAGTAATTCTACCAACTTCATTGTTGTTTCTATTTGAAATATTGGTTTCAAATTTTGGCTCATGGCTTGCACGTTCGGAGAAGGAGGTAAGTTGATTACATCAACCCCAGTGTTCAACTGGTAATTATTTTATCAACGCAGAAAGGCAAAGTCGACTCCGGTGGCATTTGTACTCAGAACGTAAAAAACAAACGAAATACAGTAATACCTCGCCATATCGTGGTTCATCTATCACGCACTCAGTACATCGCGGTTCACCTATCGCGCAGTCAGTACATCACGGATTTTTCTGGCTAATATATGTAAATTTATACCGCGGAGTCCTCAGTATATCGGGGGTTTCTGCGGCCGATAGGTATTTATATTTTTATAGATTTTAATTATTTCTGTGGGAGGTTTTGGAATGTAGCACCCGTGATAGTCGAGGGATTACTGTACTGTTAATTTGCCCGATGTGCAAATGATTCTGCTAGTTCACCACCTTCCCATTTGAAATATTAAGATGATGGAGTATATATCACAAAAACAAAGATGAAATTCAAAAGGAGATTATACGAGGATCTAATGCCAACAACACAAACAGAAAGACAAAATTCGAAATTGTCGTGAAAAGTCTGTAAGACACAAAACACTGGGTGTTTTTTTTTTTATATTAGTAGATTTTATAGGGGATATACAACTTTAATGGCTACAAGGATCACAAATATGTGAACTGTGCGGTTGAACTAGGTAGGGAGCATAAACAGGGAGCCAGCTTCTAGACGCTGAATGTATCCTTTTTGAATTAGGCAGCGATCGATCGTCAAAAACTAGTGGTGGAGGACACCGGAATTGGTTAGAATAGAATCGAAAAGGGTTAGCAATGAAGTAACGATACGCAAATATACATTAGATGAGTGCTGGCGTGGTGAGCAAATCAGAAAAGGGGATTAGAAAAGGCATAACGACCTTATGCAAATAGCAAAGAGATTTGTTACCAATTTCAACGCTAAACACGAATGCTAAGCTGTCAGATACAAGGCGCATGCCATAAGCCATGAAGAAAAGCTGTTCGACGAACAGCAGAATGGTAATATGGCAAAAAAACAACAACATAATTCAGTCTCTGAGAAATAGGGATAGTGGTGTATACCTCGACAAACAGCTAATACATGCAACCTCCCAGCTGTTGAGGTCAAATGGAGATAGTTGTAGACCTTAGCACCTACCTTAACAGCCTTTCGTAATTATGAGAAGAAGATGCGGAGATCAGCAAAATTCCGATAACAACAACTGAGATACGGTTGGTGACAAATAGCTGTAAGATGAGCACATCGTTATTTTGGATGATTTTCAATACGAAGTTAATGTATGAATGCTTGAATTCTTCAACATCTTAGTAGATGTCCACAGTCAGTGACTCAGTGAATAGAAGAGTATCAATTTTAGGGAGCCCGAGAGGAAAGGCTTAAACAAAAAGGTCGTAATTTATACTTTCCGGTCTATAAATCTTTTGAATACATAGTCGAACATTTTGGACAAGAGCCTGGCGCTTGCCGATGGTAGTTTGGTCAGGAGAACTCAGATCTGCACAACCTAGATCTAAACATGACAACCTCTATCGCATGCGATACGTCAGAGAAGTGACTAAAACTTTTGGCTTTGGTGGTAATGTTTTCAAAACCGGGATCGCTTCGACGTACACTTATATTTGCTTGTTCGTCAGACTTAAGTGCCGCTTATCGGACCCCTTTTGATTACTTGCTCATTCCGTAAAGATCATCGTCGCTTATCTCTTCTAATTCCATTACTGCGTAAACGGGTGGGTTTGAGGGGGGGCATCCCATTCTAATCGGGACGCAGGAGAGACATATCGACAGTCGTTGACATCATCGTCATTGTATCAGATACTGTTGTTGGCACTCCGTCGCTTACGACGTCGAGAGTTCCAGTTGATCCGATCAACGGAACAGCCAACTCGTGAAACTAACGTGCAAGTGGCTGAGCACTCCACAGACACGTGTACCCTTAACGTAGTTCTCGGGGATATTCAGCGTGACACAGTGTGACAAGGCTGGCCCTTTGAAATACAGGCACAACAGAAACAGGAAGTTAGAGTGAGAGAAAGTTGTGGTGAAAGAGTACAGCAGGGTTCACCACCACCCCCTGCCGGAGCCTCGTGGAGCTTTAGGTGTTTTCGCTCAATAAACACTTACAACGCCCGGTCTGGGAATCGAAACCGCGATCTTATGACCGCGAGTCCGCTGCCCTAACCACTGGGTCATTGCGCCTCCACGTACCAGACACTATAGAAGCCGAAATTGTAGATCTGTTCCAAAACAATAGGAGACAAAGAGAAAAATTCACTTGTACAAGTCGGCACCCGTAGAAAGTCTATGCCTTCAGAGAATCTGGTGCAAAACTTGGCAAAAAGATTTATTAGAGTTGCTTAGAGTATGTTTTGGTCTAAGCTTCAAGCCGAGAGGAAATGGAACGTGGCTAAGAGCGGAATGGTCAGTCTCACCCATAAATGGTTTGAGACGAAGTTATCCATGAAAGATTGGGCAAAGTCGAACTGACGAATTTTGAACTCAGCACATAAAGACGAACGAAATACCGTTAAGCATTTTTGTCTGGCGTGCTAACGATTCTGTCAGCTCCGCGCCTTTAATAATAACAATAATAAAAATAATTCTTTCTATTATAGGCACAAGGCCTGAACACTTTGTGGAAGGGGGCTACTCGATTACATCGACCCCCAGTGCTAAACTGGTACTTATTTCATCGACTCCTAAAGGATGAAAAGCAAAGATGAACGAGGTGGAGCTTAAAGACAGACGAAATGCAAATACATGCATACATACATACATACATACATACAGACAGACATAGATCTGGCTTGCTAATGATACTGCTAGGTCAACAACAAAAAAAAAAATAATAATAATAATAATAATAATAATAATAATAATAATAATAATAATAATAATAATAATAATAATAGTTTCTACTAAAGACACAACGCCTGAAATTTTTGGGTAGAGACTAGTCGATTACATCGATTCCAGATTTTCACTGCTACTTAATTTATCGACTCAGAAATGTCGATAAATTAAGTATTAGTGAAAATAATAATAATAATAATAATAATAAAGAAGGAATATATTCACAGACACGACAGAGTTGGGACCTATATACACTGGAAGCTATGCCAACATTATGGAATAGCAACAGAAAAAAGATGGTATAAACACACGCCAGAAAAGGTCACAGAAAACGAGAAAGCAACCATACTCTGGGATATGCCAATACACACAGATAGAGAAATTAAGGCAAATAGACCAGATATAGTTGTCAAAGATCATGAAGGAAAAAAATGCCTTCTAATTGATGTTTCAATACCAGCAGATGACAACGTTTCTCTAAAAGAAATGGAAAAACTTTCAAAATACAAAGACCTGGAAATAGAGATAACTCGAATGTGGAATCTAAAAACAGAAACAATTCCTATCATAGTAGGTGCCTTAGGTATAATAAAAAAATATTCAGACAAATACATAACAAAAACACCAGGACTTACAAATATATATAACATACAGAAAATTGCACTACTGGGTACTGCACACATTCTACGCAAAACACTTTCAATACAGTAAACATAAGAGCACCACAGCAAACCACAGCAAACCACAGCACATACCCAAGGCGCACAGAGCTGCGCTCGGTAGTGAAGTGAAAGCACGTTATAAAAATAAAACTACTGAATAATAATAATAATAATACTAATTACCCCAGTGTCACTTTGATGGCATGCACTGCTCTCTCATTCAATAATAATAATAATATGCTTTCTACTGTAGGCACAAGGCTTGAAATTTGTGGGGAGGGAGATAGTCGATTACATTGACCCCAGTATTTGACTGGTACTTATTTTATTGACCCCGAAAGGATAAAAGGCTAAGTCGACCTCGATAAAATTTGAACTCAGAATGTAAAGACAGATGCAATGGACTTAGATATATAGAGGTTGAGAGAGAGAGAGAGAGAGAGAGAGAGAGAGAGAGAGAAAGAAAGAAAGAAAGAAAGAAAGAAAGAAAGAAAGAAAGAAAGAAAGAAAGAAAGAAAGAAAGAAAGAAAGAAAGAAAGAAAGAAAGAAAGAAAGAAAGAAAGAAAGAAAGAAAGAGAGAGAGAGGACTCGACAGGCAGGCAGGCAGATAGACAGACCGACAGAAAGAAGGATACACACGAAGATAAAGCTATATGAAATAAGTGAGCGGGAGAGAGAGACACACAGAGAAATGAATGAAGTAAATGAGAAAAAGAAGAGAGTGAGAGAAAAAATAAAAGAGTAGGAGAGAGACAAGTTGTAATATGAGAGAAGTGAAAACATGGAATAAAATGAGTGGACGAGAGAAAGAACAAATAAGGGAGAGACGAAAAGAAAGAGGGAGAGAGAGAGGAAGAGAGAGAGACGGAGTGAGACAAAGAGATACGCAATGAGAGAAAGAGAGGGAGAGAGAGAGAGGGGAGAGAGAGAGAGAAAGTTGTTATCAGAGGAGAGTCTGTTTTGAATAGTTGGAAGGATAAGGAGAGGAAAGAAGTAGGTTTAGTAAAAGGAACAGACCAAAGAGAGAGTGAGATAGAGAGAGAGAGAGAGTGAGATAGAGAGAGAGAGAGAGTGAGATAGAGAGAGAGAGAGAGGGGGGGGAGATGAGGAGGGATATGGGTGGGAGGCAGGGAGAAGATTGTAAAAACAAACAAACAAACAAACAAGCAAATATTTTAAAAAAGAGAAGAGTTGAAATTAAGATGGTTTACGTAGACGACAAAAGATTTGACTGAGATAAATGCAGGAGGCAATAAATGATGATGATGATGATGATGATGATGATGATGAAAGAAAAGTGACATGTTCGAAATTTAGGTAGTGATGGTGGTGGTGGTGGTGGTGCTGGTGCTGGTTCTAGTGGTGGCAGCGGCGGTGGTGATGATAGTAGTGGTGGCGGTTATGGTTGTGGTGGTGGAGGTGGTTGTGGTAGTTGTAATTGTTTTGCTGCCCATAAATGTCTGAAGTTGGCAGGAGGCCATATCAATTGAATTAAAACCCTCTTTGTACACCGGGTACTTCTTTTATTACCCTCAGCGGGATTTCATCTCAGAAAAATAGCTATTCTACTGTCATATACATATTCCCTTCTACTATATAATTACAAGGCCTGAAAATTTTTGTACTGGGACAGTTGATTACATTGACCCCCACATCCCACCCTACCCCAGTAATCAACTGGTACTTATTTTATCGAACCCATAAGGAGGAAAGGTAAAGTCGACCTCGGTGGAATTTGAACTCATAACATAAAGACGAACGAAATGTCGCTAAGCAATTTGCCCGGCGTGCTGACGATTTTGCCAGCTCACCATGTTACTGTCATTAGCATATCAGTTTCAAATTTTGGCACAAGGCCAACAGTTTCGGGGGAGGGGTCTAGTACATTGAATCGACCCCAGTCATCAACTGGTACTTGTTTTATCGACCGTCAAAAAAAGGAAAAGGCAACGTCGACCTTGGCGGAATTTGAACTCAGATCCTAAAGACAGACCAGATGCTACTAAGCATTTTGTCCAGCGTTCTAACCATTCTGCCAGCTCGCCGTCTTACTGTCATTTAACTATTTGTTAAAATTTTGGCATTGGGCCAGCAATTTTGTGGGGCTTGTGGGGTAGGGTAAATCAATTAAATTGACTCCAGTATTCAACTGGTACTTATTTTATTGACTCCCGAAAGGATGATAGATAAAGTCGACCTCGGCGGAATTTGAACGTAGAACGTTTGTTGTTGGCACTCCGTCGCTTACGACGTCGAGGGTTCCAGTTGATTCGATCAACGGAACAGCCTGCTCGTGAAATTAGCGTGCAAGTGGCTGAGCACTCCACAGACCCATGTACCCTTAACGTAGTTCTCGGGGATATTCAGCGTGACACAGTGTGACAAGGCTGACCCTTTGAATTACAGGCACAACAGAAACAGGAAGTAAGAGTGAGAGAAAGAGTACAGCAGGCTTCGCCACCATCCCCTGCCGGAGCCTCGTGGAGCTTTTAGGTGTTTTCGCTCAATAAACACTCACAGCGCCCGGTCTGGGAATCGAAACCGCGATCCTATGACTGCGAGTCCACTGCCCTAACCACTGGGCCATTGCACCTCCACCAACGTACGTAGAACGTAAAGACGGGCGAAATGCTGCTTAACATTTTGCCTGGTGTGCTAACCATTCTGCCAGCTCGCCGTGTTACTGTCATTTAACTATTTGTTAAAATTTTGGCACTGGGCCAGCAATTTCACGGGGCTTGGGGGTAGGGTAAATCGATTAAATTGACTCCAGTGTTCAACTGGCACTTATTTTATTGACTCCCGAAAGGATGATAGGCAAAGTCGACCTCGGCGGTATTTGAACGTAGAACGTAAAGACGAGCGAAATGCCGCTAAGTATTTCGCCTGGTGTGCTATCGATTCTGCCAGTTCGCCGTCTTACTGTCCTTTGCATATTACAATTTTTGAGGAAGGTTTCTTACTCAGACACAAAAGCATCTGTTGTTGTCGTTGCTGCTGCTGTTGTTTTTGCTACTGCTACTGTTGCTGTTGTTGTTGTAACCTAGGCCCTTCCTAAACTAGCGTTAAGGACAAAGTAGCATTTGATTCTGATTTCGGCAGAGGACTTAGCAATTCTGAGGCGGTGGTACTTTATTTCATTGACAACAGTGGAATGTCAGACAAACCAGACACCAGCGAGATTTGAAACCAGAACGTAAGGAGACAGAGGAAATATCCTTTTCGCGTTTGAGCCGACGCTCTGAGCTGGCAGAATCGTTAGTACATCGGACAAAATGCTCTGTGGAATTTCTTCTGGATACTGGCATTCTGAGTTCAAATTCTACTGAAGTCAGCTTTGCTTTTCATCTTCCAGGGTCGATGAAATAAGATACCAGGTATATATTCTTTTCTACTAAAGGCAAAAGGCCCGAAATTTTGGGGAAGGGGACCAGTCGATTAGATCGACTCCAGAACGCAACTGGTACTTAATTTATTGACTCCGAAAGGATAAAAAGCAAAGTCGACCTCGGCTGAATTTGAACTCAGAACGTAAAGACAGAGGAAATAGCGCTAAGCATTTCGACCGATGAGGTAACGTTTCTACCAGCTCACTGCCTATACCAGGTATGTATTGGAGTCGATGTAATCGGCCAAGAACCCTCCTAGAAAATTGCTGCTCTTCTGCCGAAAATTTTAAACAATTATTATTATTTAAGGTGGAGCAAGGTGGCGAGGTGGTAGAATTGTTTGCACGCCGGACAAAATGCTTAGATGCATTTCGCCTCTGTCTCAACGTTTTGAGTTCAAACTCCGCCGCGGTCGACTTTGCCTTTTATCCTTTCAGAGTCGATAAAATAAGTACCAGTTCAGTGCAAGGGTCGCTGTAATCGACTAGATTCCTCCCCAACTACCAAGTTTCTGAAAGGATTATTTAGGGAGGCGCAAGATGGTGAGAGCGCAGAACCGTTGCACACACGACAAAATAAATACTTAGTGCTCTTTCTTCCGGTTTTATATTCCGAGCTAAAATTTCACCAAGGTAGACTTTACCTTTCATCCATTCGGAGTCAATGAACTTAGTACTAGCGGTATTTTGTCTGCCTTTACGTTTTGAGTAGTGGAGGCGCAATGGCCCAGTGGTTAGGGCAGCGGACTCGCAGTCATAGGATCGCGGTTTCAATTCCCAGACCGGGCGTTGTGAGTGTTTATTGAGCGAAAACACCTAAAGCTCCATGAGGCTCCGGCAGGGATGGTGGCGAACCCTGCTGTACTCTTTCACCACAACTTTCTCTCACTCTTACTTCCTGTTTCTGTTGTACCTGTATTTCAAACGGCCAGCCTTGTCACACTGTGTCACGCTGAATATCCCCGAGAACTACGTTAAGGGTACACGTGTCTGTGGAGTGCTCAGCCACTTGCACGTTAGTTTCACGAGTTGGCTGTTCCGTTGATCGGATCAACTGGAACCCTCGACGTCGTAAACGACGGAGTGCCAACAAAAAAAAACGTTCTGAGTTCAAAATCCACCGAGGTCGACTTTGCCTTTCATCCTTTCGGGGTCAATAAATTAAGTACCATTTGCGAACTGGGGTCGATCTAATCGACTGGCCCTCCCCTCCCCAAAAATTTCAGGCTTTGTGCGTAGAATAGAAAAGAGAAGATTATTTGGGGTGGTACAAGGCGGGCGAACTGGCAGAATTGTTAAAGCGCCGGACAAAATATACTCAGCGGTATTTCTGCCGTCTTTACGTCCTGAGTTCAAATTCCACCGAGGTCGACTTTGCCTTTCATCTTTGCTTTTCGGGGTCGATAAAATAAGTACCAATCAAGTAAATGGAACGACGTAATCGTCTAAACCCCTTCACCAAAATTTCAGGCCTTGTGCCTATAACAGAAAGGATCATTTAGGGCAGTCGATTCGCAGAGTCATTCACTACAGCATTTGTTTATTTGTTTCATATATATTTCGGTCTGTCTCCCCCTCTCTCTGTCTCTCTCTCACACACATACACAAACGCTCACTTATTTCACGCATCTCCCTTTCTCTCTGTCTCGCTTATTTCATGCACCAATGTTTCTTTCTCTCTCACTCTTTGTCTACTGTTATCACTATCTCTATCTGTCTGCCCTTCTCTCCCACCCCTCTCTCTCTCTTTCACTTTCACTTTCTCGCTCGCTCGCTCACTTTCTCCCCTCACTGCTTATCTATCATTCGCTAGCGATTAAGAATCTCTCTGCTTCCCCCTCCCCGTCTCCCCCCCCCCCCTCCCCCTCCCCCCTCTCCCCCTCCCCTTCCTCTCACTCAGCCACAGGTATTCTTTATTTTTTATTTTTTATTTTCTATTTTATCCTTCCTTAATCATTCATAACAATCACCTTCACCAGCACACGAGAAACCTCGTACCTGTGCATGCCACTGAGAAGGGAGGAGTCTCATACATGGACGTCCAACCACCTAGAAACAACAGCTAAATTTCCCTCAAATTACAACCTTACCGCCTTAGCAAAAACGAAAACAAAAAACGAAGGCATGCTGGATATATTGTGGCTATAGATGTATTAAACAGAAAAAATTTGGTTAGTCATGGCTGGAGTGTCTGTGTTCATAGGGTCTGCTCGGAGAGGTTTAACTTGGTCTTAAACAACACCAAAACCATACCTGATTCTTCCCCCTTCTCTCCCACTTTCTACACATATCTACACGCTGTCTGTCTCCCCCTCCATCTCTCTCTCTCTATCTCTCTCCCCCTCTCTCTTTCTCTCTCTGCCTCTCATCTGTTACACCATCGCATTCACACTGTTTACTCTATTCTTCTCCAATAATCACTTCGCTCACATCTGTAAACCTCAAACCAAGCTTGATGTACCTTCCACGTTAGTGTTTAGGTATCTTTGTCTCCTTGTCCTTCTCCTCCTCCTCTTCCTCCTCCTCCTTTCATTTTCTTTCTTTCTTTTTACTTTCTTCTCTCACTCTCTCTTACTATCTTCCTTTCTAACTACATTTAATTTTCATTTTCATTCATTTTTCTACTCCGGTTTCTCTATTTCTTTCTCTCTTTCATTTTTCTCTCCTTCTCTCTCTCTCTCTCTCTCTCTCTCTCTGCTTCGCTCCACGATAGTTTCTCCTTCTGTCATCAGTCACCATCATTATCATCATCATCACCATCGTCGTCGTCACTACTGTCATCGTCTTGATATTGTTACAAGTGTATATATATATATATATATACATACATATATATATATATATACATATACATATATATATATATATATATATATATATATATATATACTTATATATAATAGGTACATACACACATACATGCACATATATATGTATATATATATATATATATATATATATATATACGTCAACATATACGCACATGTATGTGTGTGTATATATGTAAGTGCGTGTCTGTGCCTTTCTGTGCTTTGCCTGTGTGTCTCCATGCGTCTGCGAAGAAAACTTGCCACTTCTAACACTACTACTATTACTTCTACTTTATACTTATTCCATTCCTCTTCCTTTTACTCTTTCTCATCTCTTCTCTCTGTCTCTTTCCCTCTTTCCCTCTCTCTCTCTTATTCTCTGCTAATAAATACACCCTCTACATCCTCCAAGCTTTCGTTTCTCTCCTCCGCCGCCTCCTCCTCACTCTTTCTACTACTACTACTACTACTACTACTACTACTACTCTTACTCCTTCTACTTAAGCTCCCACTCCCCTCACACCGCTACCACCAACCACCACCACAACCACTACCTCTACCAGCAACAGCAACTAAACAACAGCTTCGTCACCGCCACACTCCAACCATATCAGAACCCACTCCCTCACACTCCAACCATATCAGTACCGTCTCCCTCACACTCCAACCATATCAGTACCCACTCCCTCACACTCCAACCATATCAGTACCCTCTCCCTCACACTCCAGCTGCTTCGCTTTGCCTCTCTACCTCTTCACCTCTCCATTTTTTTAAACTTTCCTCTGCTCTTTACTTCAATTCACTCTTCGTTTGCCCGTTTCTTTAATTTTTTTTTCCTTTCAAAAAATTTTACTCCTTCATCTCCCCTCCACTTTTTCCATCTTGTTTTTTTCTTCCCTCTTCTCTTTCCTTAACATTTTTCTCCACTTCTTCTTCTTCTTCTTTTTACTTCTTCCGGCCGCCCGCCCGTTCCCATCTTCTCTATCCCTCCGCCCAGCCAACCTACCACCTTTTTCCCCATAGTACATATTACATACGTCCTAACAGGGAATCTATTGACTATGTCATGGCCTCACACGGCTCCACGGAGAAAGTACCGATAAACAACAGACTGACCAACAGCTGTGGACAGGCTAAAGCAGCAGACCAATATGTAGGTAGACCAAACATATACATATATATATATATATATATATATATATATATATATATATATTCAAATTTCTTTTCTTTACTCCCTGCATGTATCTGTGTGTGTGTGTGTGTGTGTTGTTTGCAATTTAACCCTCGTCACCTACAATTCACACACTTCGCTCAACATGACGAGGAGTGGAAGCGGACGCGCGGATATTCTACTAACGCGTGTACGTTAAGACCAATGATTTCTGTATCATATATATATATATATATATATATATATATATGCTGCAGAAATCATTGGTCTTGACGGACACGCGTTAGTAGAATGTGTGCATGGGTGAATGTATATATATATATGTAGGTATGTATAAGCATGTAAGTGTACGATGCATTGTATATGTATGAAGTGATGTTTGTGTGTATACAGATCTATATATTGGTATGTATGCATTTGCGAACGTACGCACTGAAAGCGTATACGTTCGTCTGATGTGTGTCATATGTGTATATCTATCTATCCATCCATCTGTTTATGTATCTATTTATTATCTATCATTGTACCTATGTGTGTCCTTGTGTTTGCATATATATATATATATATATATACACACACACACGGTTGTGTGGTGTGTCTATATATAACGAATAATATATATCTGCGTGCGTGCGTGCGTGCGTGCGTGCGTGCGTGTGTTGTGTGTGTGTATAATCTACTCATAACGTTTACTGTTTTAATA
>NC_142929.1:46465798-46503298 GCF_046866305.1 Octopus bimaculoides | reverse complement strand
CATCAGTTAAATCTTCTTCGAATCACAAAAGAAAAAAACAAAATTTAGGACAGCACATTAGTAAATGTAGTCTTAAATTCATTGTTTCAATAAAAGAGGGTATGTTTATGGCTGTAGCGCTTTTGATCATATATCTGTTTGGTCATTGTTAATAAGAGCAGTGGCATAACACAGTGCTAGGAAATAGATATTTGAACAACCCTTCGTTAACTAAAGACAACAAACTAGACGAAATTTGACGTCACCTCACACCAGCGCCCGACGGCAGCTCCCTCTCTCACTCACTACAGTTTGCTTACTTCTCGGCTGCACAGGGTTAATCAACGATCTCTTACATAACCACGAGGCCATGGATTAGAGGGGAGAGTTTATTTACTTAATTAAATTAACTCCAGTTCTTGACGGCTGCGCTTTTATTATTATTTTTTTTCAATCTTCGAAAGATAAAAGGTAAGGCCGACCGCGACAGGATTTTTTAACTCAGAACGTAAGGAGTCGGAACAAATACCAAAATCTTTCTATCCTTTGCTATAACGTGTCGGTCAATTCATCAACCTCTTGGAGTTAAATTATGTTCCGTTGGGCGGAGGTCTCTTACGTATTACAAAACACACCCACAAATCGCCTCACAACAACAATAATAATCCTTTCTAGTATAGGCACAAGCCCTGGAATTGGGGAGGGGGCTAGTCGATTACATCGACCCCAGTCTTTAACTGGTACTTTTTTCATCGACCCCGAAAGGATGAAAGGCAAAGTGGACTGCGGTGGAATTTGAATTCAGAACCTTAGCGCCAGGCAAAATACCGCTAAGCATTTTGTCCAGCGTGCTAACGATTCTGCCAGCTCACCGCCTTAGCAACAGTAATAATACTAATAATAACTGTTTGAAATTTTGGCACAAGGCCATTAATTCTAAGAGGAAGCTACTCGATACCATCTAACTCGGTATTTGACTGGTACTTTATTTTATCGATCCCGAAGGGATGAAAAGGCGCACGTAGGGCTGTGAGGTGAAGAAGTTTACTTCTCAAGCTCATGGTTCCGGATTCAGTCCCACTTCGTGGTACCTTCGGTAAACTACTTTCTACTATAGCCACAAGCTAACCAAAGCGTTGTGAGTGGATTTGGTAGACAGAAACTGAAAGAATTTCATCGTGTGTGTGTGTGTGTGTGTGTGTGTGTGTGTGTGTGTGTGTGTGTGTGTGTGTGTGTGTGTGTGCGTGTGTGTGTGTATGTGTGTTTATCCTCCATCGTTTGATAACTGGTGTTGTGCTTACATCTCCGTAATCTAGTGGGTCGGCAACTAGATAGAATAAGTACCGATAGAATAAGTACCAGGCTTTAAAAATTAGATACTGTGGGCGATTCATTCGGCTCAAAACTCTTCAAGCGGTAACCCAGCGTAACTGTAGTCTAATACCTGAAACAAGTAAAACGAGTAAAGAAAAAAAAAATGATTGTCTTCAGTGGAATTGAACTCAACACGTAAAGAAGCGAAACAGAAGAAATGCCGCTTCACATTTTATCAAACGCGCTAACGACTCGGCCAGATCGCTGCAACAATCACTTCATATTTTGGCACGAAGCCAGCAACCTGAGTCGTTGGTGGTGGTGGGAGTTGGCCGATGCCGTTGACCCCAGTTCTGGACTATGGTTTTATTTTATCGAATTAGAAAGGATAGAAAGGTGATGTTGAACTCAGCGGATATTGAACTAAAGGTGTAAACAGCCGACGCGCTAACGATTCTGCTAGCAGTACATAATCGCCTTGCTACTACTACTACTACTACTATTACTACTACTACTACTACTACTACTAATAATAATAATAATAATAATAATAATAATGATGATAATAATGGTTTCAAATTTTGGCACAAGGCCAGCAATTTCAGGGTAAGGGGATGAGTCGAATACGTCGATCCCAGTATTCAACTAGTACTTTAGTACTTATTTTATCGACCCAGAAACGTTGAAAGGCAAAGGGGACTAGTCGATTACACTGACTTCAGCAGCGTTTCACTGGTACTTAATTTATCGACCTTGAAAGGATGAAAGACAAAGTCGACCTCGGCGGAATTTGAACTCGGAATGCAGCGACGGGCGAAATATCGCCAAGCATGTCACCCGGCGTGTTAATGATTCTGCCAGCTCGCCGCATTTAATAATAATTGTTTAATTGGCCACAAGGGCTAATATAAATTAAAAACAAAGAAGGACAAAGGCAGGACGAAGGGTACAAAAGGTTTTGTCCGAAAAGAAAACGTTCGTGTAAATAATAATAACAGCGAAAATATAACAAATAAAAACCCTCAATAAGGGGAGGCGCTTTGAAAGGTTACACGTGGAAGAACCCATAAAAGCCACGGAAGCCTGGTCAGGAGGGGTAGAGAGCCCTTTCTCCTTTTATATTACCTTTTTTTTTTTAAGGTGTAACCTCATCCTTTGTACTAAAACCACAAGGCCTGTAATTTGGAGGGAGGGAACTTGTCGATTACGCCGAGGAGGAGGAGGAGGAGGAGGCGGAGGAGGCGGAGGAGGAGGAGGAGGAGGAGGAGGAGGAGGAGGAGGAGGAGGAGGAGGAGGAGGGGAGGAGGAGGAGTGGGATGAGGGAGGGAGGGGAGGAGGAGGAGGTAATGGCGTCGGCGGCTGCGGTGTTGGTGGCGGTGGATATGGAAAAAAAAAGATATGATAGTGATGATGAACATGTTATTGTTGTTGTCGATGTTGACAGAAGTATAAGTCTACGGTATCGAACCGCAATATATAACTGGTATTGTCATGTATATATAATTTCAAATATAGCGGAAACGAATTTTAACTACTTCAATATTTTTCTTTTTATGATGTCGTAGTGTTCACAATAGAATATAATATAATGTGAAATCTGTGTGCTGTGCATGTATGTGTGCGAGGAGAACGGCTGTAATCTTTTTTTTTTTTTTGCCATATGTGTGATTTTGCGTGTATATCAATGTGTACGTAAGTATAGGAGCTGGAGTGTGTGTGAACATGTCTGTGAATGTTGGTGTGTGTATGTGTATGTATGTATGTATGTATGTATGTATGCATGTACGTATAAATAGACCACATAGTCCCGGGTTCAGTCTCACTGAGTGGCACCTTTGTCAAGTGTCTTCTGCTATAGCCTTGCACCGACCAAAGCCTTGTGAATAGATTTTGCAGACGGAAACTAAAAGAAGCCCATCGTATATATATATATATATGTGTGTGTGTGTGTGTGTGTGTCTTTGCGTCTGTGTTTGTGGCTGTGCGGTAAGAAGTTTACTTCCCAACCACATGATTCCGGATTCAGTCCCACTACGTGACACCTTGGACAAGTTTCTTTTACTGACTGGATTTGGTAGACGGAAGCTTAAAAAAGAAGCCCATCGTATATATGTGTGTGTGTGTGTGTGTGTGTGTGTTTGTCTGTGTATGTATATGTTTGTGTCTGTGTTTGACAATCGATGTTGGTGTGTTTACGTCCCCGTAACTTAGCGTTTCGGCAAAAGAGACCCACAGAATAAGTACTAGGCTTACAAAGAGTAAGTCCTGTGGGTCGATTTATTCGACTAAAGGCGGAGCTCCAGAATGGCCGTAGTCAAATGACAGAAACAAGTAAAAGAATAAAAGAATATAATATAATATATATATATATATATATGAAAATATAAATATCATTAAAATGACATTAATATCCAGCAAGAATAAAGCACCATATATTACTGCGTGTACACCTGTTTTATATATACACCTGCGCGTGCGTGCCTGCGTGCGTGCGTGCGTGCGTGCGTGCGTGCGTGCGTGCGTGTGCGTGCGTGTGTGTGTGCGTATGTGTGCGAGTGTTGTGGGTGTGTAGCTATATAAATATATGTACCTGACCACCTGTTTCAACAAAGATTAATTTCCTAGCCACTATAATCTGATTTAATATACTCTTACCTATATACATATTTATGAATGAATAGATCTGTGCGTATACACGCTTGTGCATCCATGTGTGTGTGTGTGCACGCGTGCGCGCACGTATGTGTGTTTTATTAGCATATTTCTACATGTGCGTGATTTTGTGCATATTTAAATGTACGTAGGTAGGTATATCTGAAACAATACAAACATATCTGCCCACCAATTTTCAATGGGGATTAACTTATCTAACAAAGTTAATCTGTTACGTACATATTCGCGAGGGTGTGTATGTACGTGTGTATGTATGTTTTTTTAGTATACGATCATATCTACCTTCAGACCAGTCCCTATATAGATTATCTAACCGAGAATAATCTCTTTAATATTTGTATATGTACTTGCTTGTGGACGGACGCAGGCTTTCTTCGCCGATGGATCAATTAGGCCAAACTGGAGCCGGTTAAAAGGATTTGCAAACACACACGCACACACGCACACACACACACAAACACACACACACACACACACATACATACACACACTCACACATATACACACACACTCTCACACATATACTCACAGAAACTGCAACACATCACCTACTGCACGGCCATATTTCATACATGCAAGCAATAAAAACAGAAACATGATCTTCCGTCTGGTTCCACGATGAGTTATTCGAGAGAGAGAGAGAGAGAGAGGGAGAAATAATACTATGATGGCTGTGTGGATAAGAAGCTTCCTTTGCAACAATGTGGTCTCGGGTTCAGTTCAACTGTGCGGCACCTTGGGCATGTGTCTCCATTCTACTATGGCACTGTGAACACATTTGGTAGACTGAACGTCTGTGGAAGCATGTCGTATAAATTGTGTGTGTGTATGTATGTATGTATGTAACTATAGATAGATATATATATATATATATATAGATAGATAGATAGATAGATAGATAGATGTATATCTATACCGATGTGTGTGTGTATGTGTGTAACACACCCATAGCCACAAACATCAAAGTGGGGATTGATGTGTGTGTATATGTCTAACCAAATTTTCCAAGATATTCGAGTGGAGTCTGTCTCAACAGGCTGCAATCTTTACAATAACATATCAACGAAGTGAAATAGTCTTTCTTCTTCTCTCTTTATTATTATTATGATTATTATTATTATTATTATTATTATTATTATTATTATTATTATCATCATCATCATCATCATCATACTTCTCCTTTTCTTCTTGTTTGACCTTTTGGATTTCACCAAAATACATGTTTCCAAAAAAATTGTAGTATGGAATTAACTTCTGCAACAGTTTTCTATATGAAAAAAAGAAAAAAAACACAAGAACAACAGCACACATACACACATACACTCACGCATACACCTAAATACGCATGCATAAATGTATGTATGTATAAATATGTGTCTGTATGTGCATATGTGTGCATCCTTGTATTTACATATTTACGTGCGTATGTATGCATGCATATGTATAACACAATTTTAAAAGCAGTCGACGTCTCGCCTAGTTCTGAACGCGTCTGTTGTTAGAGAGTGAAAGAGAGTAGAGAGAAATTGAATGCTATGTGCCAGGAACCTTAAGCGCAGCTGATTTCCGGTGTCCAATGAGACATGCGTGTGGCTTTTGACTTTCATATTTTTTTTACCTGGATATTGGAGGTCATTTGCCAATAAGTTTACTTCCCAAACCACATGGTTTTGAGTTCAGTCTCACTGTGTGGCACCTTGAGCAAGTGTCTGCAACTATAACCTCGGGTCGACCAATGCCTTGTATGTGGATTTGTTGACGGTACGTGAAAGTAGCCCCACGTCTATATTAATGTGTGTGTGTGTGTGTGTGTGTGTGTGTGTGTGTGTGTGTGTCTATGCTTGTCTCCCACCACCGCTGGACAAATGGTATTGGCGTGTTTGTAGCTTAGCAGTTCGGCAAAGGTGTCTGACTGAATAAGTATTGTGGTCGAATCGTTCGACTAAAACTTCTTCAAGGCGGTGCTCCAGCATGGCCGCAGTCAAATGATGGAAACAGGTAAAAGATAGATGATTGCAATTTCTTATCAACACGAGAGTGAATGGCTTGTGTCGCATTCTGTGTTTCTTTGGATTAGATCGTCGGCTCAGTTTCTGCATTATTTGAGATTTTCTGTACATTACGAGATGAGATTTTCTATACGTTATGAGATGAAATTTTCTGCAGTTTATGAGATGACATTTTCTGTATTTTATGAAATAGAATTTCTGTACGTTATGAGATGAGATTAAAGCGGCGAGCTGGCAGAATCGTTAGCACGCCGGGTGAAATGCTTAGTGGTATTTCTTCTCTCTGTACGTCCTGAGTTCAAATTCCACCGAGGTCAACTTTGCCTTTCATCCTTTCGGGGTCGATAAATTAAGTACCAGTTGCGTACTGGAGTCGATCTAATCGACTGGTCCCCGCCCCCAAAATTGCGGGCCTTGTGCCTAGAGTAGAAAAGGTTGAGATGAGATTTTCTGTACGTTACGAGATGGGATTTTCTGTACGTTACGAAAGATTTTCTGTACATCATGAGATGAGATCTTCTATACCTCACGAAATGAGATTTTCTGTACGTTATGAGATTAGATTTTCTGTACGTTAATCTTCAGTGATAGTATATGAAAGATGCTTGCTTCCAATGTAGTCATGTATGGCATCATATGATGGTGTTCTGACATGCTCTTGGTTCAATAAATATACTTCTTTTCCTTCCTGAATACAGCTGATAATACTGTGATATTACTTAAAATGTATAGCCACTGCCTCAGTGAGCTGCGAATTCTAGAGAAAACAAACCTGTAATATAGGTACTGGGATAGCTAAATGGTTAAAGAGATCGCATCGCAATTATGAGAGCCTAAGTTTGGTCCCATGACCTTGCACCTTATTTCAAGTGTCTTCTGCTATAGCCTCCAGTTGCTTTATGCGTTGAGTGAAATTTAGTAGACCTAAAGAGAATGGAATCTCATCATACTTCACAATGTCGTGCAGCTACTGTCTATACCTCGCTGAGAGATTTATTACTATTACTATTATTATTATTATTATTATTATTATTCAGTAGTTTTATTTTTATAACGTGCTTTCACTTCACTACCGAGCGCAGCTCTGTGCGCCTTGGGTATGTGCTGTGGTTTGCTGTGGTGCTCTTATGTTTACTGTATTGAAAGTGTTTTGCGTAGAATGTGTGCAGTACCCAGTAGTGCAATTTTCTGTATGTTATATATATTTGTAAGTCCTGGTATTTTTGTTATGTATTTGTCTGAATATTTTTTTATTATACCTAAGGCACCTACTATGATAGGAATTGTTTCTGTTTTTAGATTCCACATTCGAGTTATCTCTATTTCCAGGTCTTTGTATTTTGAAAGTTTTTCCATTTCTTTTAGAGAAACGTTGTCATCTGCTGGTATTGATACATCAATTAGAAAGCATTTTTTTTCTTCATGATCTTTGACAACTATATCTGGTCTATTTGCCTTAATTTCTCTATCTGTGTGTATTGGCATATTATTATTATTATTATTATTATTATTATTATTATTATTATTATTATTATTATTATTATTATTATTATTATTATATATATATATATATATATATATATATATATATATATATATATATGTATGTATATACACCTTTGAAACTTTTGTTTCATTCATTGGACTGCAGCTCGCGCATACAAACCAACACTGGTTGTGAAATGAATGACAAACGCAAAGATACACACAGACTATATATATATATATATATATATATATATACACATGCACACGCATACATGCACATATGTAGGACAAGCTTCCACACAGTTTCCGTCTATCAAATTCGCTCACAACGCGTTGTTCTAAAGTAGAAGATACTAATCGAAGGTACTACGTGGTGTATTGATGCCAGAACAATGTGTTTGGGAAGCAAACTTTTTACCTTGCAGCCTATGTGTGTGAGTGTGCGCATGTGTGTAGGTGTGTATTTGTTTTTACAGCATTCAAAAATAATTACTGAGGTTGATATGCACAACTAACCCTTTGAACGAGGTGTCCCAGAATGCTTGCAATCTACTAACAGTAAATTACTTCATGTGATGGAAATCAGTTTTGATTGTTACTCCTTAACTGCTAGATAAAATATATAAAAATAACCTTAAATCGTGACGTTAATTCACTTTGTAGCTCGGTTTTTGTCTTTGAATAGCAACTGTTATTTCCTATTTGCTTACCCTTAGAAAGGCGCAATGGCCCAGTGGTTAGGGCAGCGGACTCGCGGTCATAGGATCGCGGTTTCGATTCCCAGACCGGGCGTTGTGAGTGTTTATTGAGCGAAAACACCTAAAGCTCCACGAGGCTCTGGCAAGGGATGGTGGCGAACCCTGCTGCACTCTTTCACCACAACTTTCTCTCACTCTTACTTCCTGTTTCTGTTGTACCTGTAATTCAAAGGGTCAGCCTTGTCACACTGTGTCACGCTGAATTTCCCCGAGAACTACGTTAAGGGTACACGTGTCTGTGGAGTGCTCAGCCACTTGCACGTTAATTTCACGAGCAGGCTGTTCCGTTGATAGGATCAACTGGAATCCTCGACGTTGTAAGCGACGGAGTGCCAGTTCTACCCTTAGAAAGTATGAAAAATGACTGATATTTACTTCAAGCTTGGCTTTTGTTACATTCATGCAAACCCCCAAAGAATCCCTTTCAACACATAGCTATGATGCTTCCCCACTATTCCTGCTCATCATTAGAGGGGCACATATTGTCAGCTACTAAGGGACATCATCAAGTGGTGAGGGTCAAGCAGCAGACTAGCAAATTTGTGGCATTGAGCAGAATATTTGCTCTAACGATATTTCTGCTTCAGCAACTCAGTGCTAAATCTGTCTGAAAAATTATGGAAAATAGGTCAGTTTCAAAGCATTGATATCTAGGTTACAGAAGCTAAGTTTCAAGGGAATGTTAGTCAATTCCTTTGAATTCTAGATAGAAGCAAATAAGAGAAATAACACTTACTGACCAAAAACAAAAAAAAAATGTTATACAGTGATATATGCCTCATGGAAGTAGTTAGATGAGGTTCTTAGCTTGAATTAGTTTGGTGCTATGTATATATCCAGAAGTAAGACACCCGTTGGTAATAAGATATGAAACTGATCGAACAAATATCGATGAAAACACTTAACGTAAACAAGCTAAGTAAATAAAATAAAATATGTCTAAAGAGGAGGTAAATTGATATATATATATATATATGTGTGTGTGTGTGTTACATATATATATATATATATATATATATATATATATATATATATATATATATATATACACACATACATATGTACATATATATATATATATATATATCAATTTACCTCCTCTTTAGACATATTTTATATATATATGTATGTATGGATGGATGGATGGATGGATGTATACGTCAGTGTATGTGTGTGTGTGTGTCTGTGTTACACGCATGTGTTTATGTTCGAAAAAACAGATATAGGATAAAGATTTAAACAGCAACTTTCTCATCATCCTTCTGGTGCTGCTGTTGCCCCTCCTCTTCCACCTCATCATCATCATCATCATCGTCGTCGTCGTCGTTGTCGTCATCGTCCTCATCACCCGTCCTCATCAATCGAGTGGTTGTCCATCCTCTCTCTTGTTCCGGCTTGATTAAGATAACTGCCGAGTCAGAGATATCTTGAAAGCTTCCGGTTGTTGCTCTGTTACTATTCTGTGAACTCATGCGATGGCTATCCCATTTATATATCGATACTGTTCATATATCTATATCATATTGATATTGATATCACAACGTGATATCACACTTGCATTGGTATCACTCTTACGTTGATATCATATTTGAATTGATATTAATTACACAGATTTCACTTTTACATTCGCACTATTGGTATTATACTTTGGTATAATACATTGGTATTATACTTTGGCATCACATTTTCATTGTTATTAGTGCTATACAGATATCATTTATATAATGATATTAAACTTCCATTGGACATAAATTCACTTAGATATTATTGTAACCGGGATATCATACCTACTTTTGCATTACTGTCATAATCCTTTTTTTTCTTCTACAGGCAAAACGGCAGACATTATTTTGGTTGGGGTGAGGGGTAGTCGATTACATTGACCGCAATGCTCAGCTGGTATTTATTTAATCGACCCCGAAAGTATGAAAGGCAAAGTCGACCACGACAAAATTAGGACTCAGAGCATAAACCAGAAGAAATGTCGTTAAGCATTTTGTACAGCGCACTAACAATTCTGTCAGCTTGCCGCCTTTCGTTCTTGTTATAATGGTGTCTCATTCGCAATGATAACACATGGATATTAATTTTATATTAAGATTACATAGATAGCACATGTACGTTGACTTTATTCATATTGGGATCATATTTTCATTGATATCAGTTTTGTAATGATATTACCTTTATATATATATCTCATTCACAATATCACATTTATATTCTTTTCTACTCTAGGCACAAGGCCTGATATTTTGGGGGAGGGGGCAAGTCGATTAGATCGACCCCAGTACGCAACTCGTACTCAATTTGTCGACCCCGAAAGTATGAAAGGCAAAGTCGACCTCGGCAGAATTTGAACTCAGAGCATAAAGACAAACGAAATACCCCTAAGCATTTCGCCCGGCGTGCTAACGTTTCTGCCAGCTCGCCGCCTTTCGTTCTTGCTATGATGGTGTCTCATTCACATTGATAACATATGGATATTAATTTTATATTAAGATTACATAGAAATCACATGTCCGTCGGCTTTATTTATATTGGGATCACATTTTCTTTGATATCAGTTTTGTAACGATATTACATTTATACTGATATCTCATTCACAATGATATCACATTTATATTGAGATCACAGATACATTTACACAGATATTACATCTCCATTAATTTTGCATACACACTGATATCACATTTCCATTGATATCACACTTATTTTGACATCACATTTAGAGAGAAGTTACATATACGTTGACATCATAGGTAGACTGGTGTACCATTTATACTGATAATGCATTAATATTGATATCACGTCTTGACAGCACATTTACATCGGAATCACATATACATTGATATCACAGAAATATTATCATCACATTCACAGTTATATGAAATCTACAATTAATATCACAGTTATTTTGATATGATATTTACATTAATATCACATCTATATTGATATTACTATTACACTGTAACGATAGCGACCGAGAGGTTAGATTCTCGGGTTTTCAATCGAACTTCGATCGTGAGTTCGATTTTTAGACCCTGCAGTGTATTATGTACTTGAACAAGGTATTATTTCATGATGATCTTATAGCTGTGGTTGAGAGGACTTATATCAGCTGCAGCTGGAAGTCATTCTTTCGAAGGACTGGCGTCCTATCCCGAGTGAGTACCTCAGAAATCAGGTTGAGCTCGTAGTGAGCGTACAGGCCCGAAACAGACTCACTACAGTCACACTGTCATATATATCATTGTTATATTAATATTTTTTTCTAAACCTGTGAGCTGGCAGAAGCGTTAACACGCAGAACAAAAATGTTTAGCGGCATTTCGTTCGTCTTTACATCCTGAGTTCGATTTCTGCCAAGGTCGACTTTGTTTTTCGTTCTATAAAATAACAGTTGAATACTAGGGTCGATGTAATCAACCTTCTCCGTCTCCCGCAATTGCTGGCCTTGTACCAAAATTTGGAACTTTTATTCAATAACCTTTCTAATTTTGGCCCAAGGCCAACAATTTTTAGGGGAAGGAAGGTCGAATTCATCGACCCCAGTTTTCAAATGGTACTTATTTTACCGACCCCGAAAGAATGAAAGGCGAAATCTATCTCGATGGAATTTGGACTCAAGACGTTAAGAAGCGGAAGAAATGCTCTTAAGCATTTTATCCGGCACTTTTTTGCCATTCTGAAAATATGTCTTGTAGGCATTAATTTTTTTTTAAACTCAAAACGGAGTAAAATAAGCTTTTACGAAGCCGACAAGACGCTGGAAAACCCTGTGTTCTGCTGTCAAAAAATCAAAATAACCACCCGACAGCTCCACTTCATTAAAAAAATGCATTACCTCCAGGCTGTACACTAAAGAACAAAATCTATTTCGTCTGAAAGCGTTAGCGCCTTGTCATATAGAATGTGCGTATGTGTTTATTTGTGTGTGTGATGCATGTGTGTGTTGTGCTGCAATATTTGTTTGATTGTGCCGTATTGTGTATGTAGCCCCAGGTTAGACTTGTCAGAAGAGTCAGTAAAATGACGAGGCGTGGCCCAGTGGTTCAATCTTCTAACAGAAGGATTCTCAACCATTTTTTTAATCTATGGACTCTTTTCATTACTATTGTTTTATACTGGTGAGCCTCCATAGCCATTCGATGTTTAAAAACTAGTTTTATGGAAACTTCATTCAAATTTCCCAAGTTGCTTTTCGCATATTAATCTGTATAGGTTGATTTATGTAAAATGTTAGAGAAAGCAACCTAGCTGTTTCTTGCTAACTGATGCTCCGTCGGTTCCAGTTGATCATCAGCAGAACAGTTGGCGTGTGAAATTAATGCGCAAATGGCTTAGCACTCCACAGACACGTGTACTCTTAACGGAGATGTCAGGGAGATTCAGCGTGACACAGAATATGGCAAGGCTACTCCTTTGAAATACAGGTACGACACATTTTTGCCAGTTGAGCGGACTGGAACAACGTGAAATAAAGTGTCTTGCGCAAGGATGCAACGCGTCGCCGGGATTCGAAATCACGGCCTTACGATCATGAGCCGAATATCCTAACTACTTAGCCACGCACCATCACTGATTCTTGCTATATATATATTAATACACACATCTCAAGCAAAATTTTTAGATGGGACCCCTTAAATATTATTGTGGATCTCCAATCTACTCTTCTTGCGTGTGGATCCCCAAAAATTTTATATGGACCCTCAGGGGCCATATGTAAAATGTTAGAGAAAGAAACCTAGCTGTTCCTTGCAATACATACATCACAAGCAAAATTTTTTCAGGGGCCCTTAGAATACAATTGTGGATCGCCAATTTGCTAATTTCTTGTGTGAATCCTTAAAGATCTTATATGGACTCCGGTTGAGAATCACTGGTCTAGCATGCATCATTTCTCTGTAAAGACGAGGGCCTGACTACACGAGGCAAAATGCAGGGATCAATCGTTGAGTTTCCGTCTACATACGTACATACATACATACGTCATTTGGTTCGTCTTGTGTTATATGTTGTGTGACTATGTATGTAGGAGGTGTTGCTATGTTATATGCTGTGTTAGGTGATGAATGTCTGAACGTCTTTGTATTCACCCACTCACACGCGTTTGTGTGCGTGCATGTGTGTGTGTATGTGTTTTTGTGCCTGGTGCCTGTGAGTGTGTGTGTGTGTGTGAGAGAGAGAGAGAGAGAGAGAGAGAGAGAGAGAGAGAGAGAGAACAAAGAAAGAGAGAGAGTCGGGATATCTCTCAAACCGTTTCTGTCTTCCACCATCTTCTTCCCTTTCGCGCTCATTTAGCCTACAGCTCTCATACACACACATGTACACAAATACTCCCCCAACACGTATATATATATATATATATATATGTGTGTGTGTATATGTATTTATGAATGTATATATATATATATATATATATATATATATATATATATATATATATATATATATATATATATGAATGTGTGTGTGTATGTATGTATATATATATATATATATATATATATATATATATATATATACACACATGAGAGGTAATGGTGTCAATAAGACTCAAAGGTCTTAAAACATTCGATTCAACAACACCGTGTACAAACTCTATACTTCGAATGACAAATTTTGAATACTATTGGAACTTACAAGGAACTGGAATCTTACATGTATACCATTCCACCTAAATAATGGATCTACAAATGCAATATCCCTGCATATCTCACGTCTATTTTCATTCCTCCACTTCACTCTCTATTTCATATCTTATCTAGAATAACTATTGCATAACCATTTTCTCACTCCGTCACCGATGTAGGGATATATAAAATATCCCGGAAACAGCTGTAAGACCTTCTATTTATGAATTTCTGAAATCTTTCACAACCTTGGATATTTATCTCATTCTAAAAATTTATATATGTGTGTGTGTGTGTGTGTGTGTGTGTGTGTGTGTGTGTGTGTGTGTGTGTGTGTAATTAAAATAAACAGCAGGTTCCAATGTTTCACCAAAAAAGAAAATTATAATCGTCACTAAATGTGACTAGGGTGTTAAGAAACACCTACATTGCTATAGATAAGAGCTAAAATGATTTCATGCTGTAGTTAACGAACATCTAAATCGTCCGAAAAGTCCCTATATATATAACTGTGTGTGTGTATGGAATATGTACATGTAAGTTTATGTATGTATGTATGTATGTATGTATGTATGTATGTATGCATGAATATATATTTTACATAGACACACAAACACTTGTGTGTGTGTGTGTGTGTGTGTGTGTGTGTGTGTATGTGCGTGTGCGTATGTGTGTGTGTGTGTGTGTGTGTGTGTGTGTGTGTGTGTGTTGTGCCTACATGTTTGTCTGCATTTCATGTTTGTGTCTGCGTGCTTTAATGCTTTATTAGCTTCGTCTGTATGGAAGCTCGTGAGAATTAAAATTGCTTATAAACGTTTATGTAGTAATTATGCGCAGGAGTGACCGTGTGGTAAGAAGCTGATACATGTATATACACGTATGTATATACATATACGTATATATATATATATATATACGTATATATATATATATATATATATATATATATATATATATATATATATATGTATATATATATATATATATATATATATATATATATATATATGTATATATATATATGTATATATATATATATATATATATATATATATATATATATATATATATACGTATGTATATGTATATATATACGTATATATAAGTATGTATATATATATATATATACGTATGTATATACATATACGTATATATATATATACGTATATATATATATATATATATATATATATATATATATATATGTATATATATATATATATATATATATATATATATATATATATATATATACGTATGTATATGTATATATATACGTATATATAAGTATGTATATATATATATATATACGTATGTATATACATATACGTATATATATATATACGTATATATATATATATATATATATATATATATATATATATATATATACGTATGTATATGTATATATATATATATATATATATATATATATATATATATATATATATATATATATACGTATGTATATATATGTATATATACGTATGGATATATATGTCTATATACGTATGTATATATATGTCTATATACGTATGTATGCATGTGTGAATATGCATGTTCTCATATGCCCATGCACTCAACTGTACGTATGCGTGCGTGCGTGCGTACTTGCGTTTGTGTGTGTGTATGTGTGTGCACGGTCTGTTTCTGGTGCTTTATCCATCCGTATGTGCGCCATTCAATTTCACTGGATCTATCGTCTGTTTAAGCTGTTGTTAAAACAACCAACCAACAACTGTATTTCTATTGCATGCTTTGTTGTTGGTGTCCAGTAGGCGCATTGATATTTGAGTTGAGAAATATTTTCCTAAGTCTATCTATTTATCTATTTATCTCCCTATATACACACATGCCTGTGTGTGTGCGTGTGTATGCATAGGTTTACGTATTTGTTTTGCAAGATTCTTGTTATGCAAACGTGTGTTGCAACACATATTGGTCATCTTTTGCCAATTATGCATATATACATGTATGTATATAAATACACACACACACACACACACACACACACACACACACACACACACATATATATATATTTATATATATATTTATATACATATACATATATATACATGTATATATACACATATACATGTACATATATATATGTGTATATATATATATATACATATATATGTATATATATATACATATACATATATAGGTATATATATATTTATATGTATATATATTTATGTATATATATCTATGTATAGTGATATATATACGTACATATATATGTATTATGTATGTGTGAGTATGTATATGCACGCTAATGCACACCCACTCTCGTGCACACGCGCACACCTAATCGCATACAGGCTTTAGTAAATGCGAGGCGAGCGTCAAGACAATGTTAGCAACAGTTGCAGTAGCAGCAGTCCACTTAGCTGCAGCTGCAGTAAAAATACAACAAAAACAACAGCAGCAGTAACTGCATCAGCAGCAGCTGTAGCAACCATAGCAACATCGAAAATAACATTCCAAAAAGTGTGCCTCCTCCCTGGGGTTTCTTGACGTGCTAGAAATAGCAGCCAAAGTTTCAAATAATGCCCCGTTGTCATTATGAAACAAAAGCAAATGAAAGAATGCGGTAGATAATGTAGTGTTGTAGAACTAGATGGCCGTGGTTGGAATCTTGTTTGTTTGTGGGTGACCTAGAGCTAATCAACAATAACAAGCATCACAGCAAGAACTGATAAAAGCGAAAGAAGGTATCACAATGTGATTATTTAGTATTGCAAGTAATAACAGGAAAACCTTTCTATAACCCAATTTTCTGTCTTAAGAAAAGAAAAGAAGGGCACAGTAGATTATGTCAGCGAAAAGAAGAAAACAGGATGGGATGGTCAATAGTCGAACGTTATATGATTAGTGTTGACTTGGTGATAAACAAAAAAGAAAAAAAAGAAACATATCTATTAACTAATACAGAAAATCCACGTGTCGACAGCGACGGGGAAATGTCTTTACGGTCGTTTGATATTCTAGAAAGAGTCTATAAAATCTCATTTAAATCACACCGCCATCAGAAATGAAAGACATTCGATAGCGTAATTTTAGTGCCTGCAACATCATTTGCCAATAAGAGTATTTGATCAAAGTTGGCCGCGGGCTGAACAATAAGAACAAGCAATAACAACAACAGTGATTCACGCTGAACTAGATATAGCAGTTTATTGCTTATGATTAAACTAACTAACGCTGTGTAATTGCTTATACCTGGTAGGGAGAGCAGTGTAAAACTCCTTCAAATCATTCCATACTCGTCTTAAAATTTCAAAACGAAAACAAAAAAAAACAAATGGATAGAATTGCGTGAACTTAGATTACGTGGAAACCAAATCAAATCTATGATAGCTGATAGGGAAACTGCGTTTTAAAACAGAACGTTCATTGCATCTTTAGGCGCAGGCGTGGCAGTGTGGTAAGAAGCTTGCTTCCCAACCACACGGTTCCGAGTTCATTTCCACTGTGTGACACCTTGGGCAAGTGTGTCCACTATACCCTCGGGCCGACTAAAACCTTGTGAGTGAATTTGATAGACGGAAACTAGAAGAATCCCATGTATATATGGGTATGTATGTATGTATATATGTATGCATGCATGCATTATGTATGTGTGAGTGCGTTTGTCCCCCACCATCGCTTGACAACCGGTGGTGGTGTGTTTACGTCCCATTAACTTAGAGGTTCGGCAAAAGGCACCGATAGAATAAGTTCCAGGCTTAACAAAAAAAAAAAATAAATACTAGGGTCGATTCATTCGACTGAAATAAATTGTTCAAGGTGTGCCCCAGCATTGCCGCAGTCTAATGACTGAAACAAGTAAACGATAAAAGAGAGAAAATATTCAGCCTATCTTCGCAGGATATACAGGCATCACCTGTATTTTCTGGTGACCGTTATGTTATAAACTTGATACAGTTGAAAGGTGTAGGATAATTCGCTATTATAAACAGTCACTCTGAGTAATTGCTCAAAACTAGTAGAAAGAGCAGTTAAAGCTCCCTCAAATCACTTCATACTTAAAATTTCAAAAAGGTAAAATAGACTACATTATGTAAACTTAGATTATATTTAACCCGAGTCAAAGATAAAATAGTGACTGTCGGATTGATTTTTTGATGGTAAGAATTCCTTGTCTGTGGGCTTTATACATGGCTAAAAAGCGGTAACATTTAAAGCAGCGAGCTAGAATCGCTAGCACTCCTGGCGAAGGTAAAATTTCGCCGAGATCGATTTTGCTGTTCAGAGTCAACGAAGTAAGAACCAATTCAGAATTGAGGTTGAGCGAAATTTCAAGATTTATGCCTATAACCGAAAGGATTATTATTAATATTAGGGTGAGCTGTTAGAACCGTTAGCACACCAGGCAAACTGCTTAGCGGCAATTCGTCCGGCTTTGTGTACTGAGTTCAAATTCTGCCGAGGTGGAACCTTTTATTGAGCCCTTCATCCTTTCGGGTTCGATAAAATAAGTACCAGTTGAGCACTGGCGTCAATGCACTCGACTCAATCCTTCCCCCGAAATTGCTGGCCTTGTGCCAAAATTTGAAGCCAGTATTAGGACCGGTAGAGCGATCCCAGAAGATACAAATGCAATAGCTTAAAGGAAGCCGTGTTTTAATATCGTGTTGAATAAAGTGTGTCTGAATCCAAGATAAAACGGTCGCAGATGGAACGGTTTGGATAGTAAGATCTACTTACAACGAGGCCTGCACCCGAAGTTAAAACGCGCGCGGTTATTGGTAGCATTGAAATATTTGGAATAACGTTGCCACCCTGGAAGATAAATGTATAATAGTTGGCAGGGAAACTGCGTTGTAATTCAGAGCGTTCATTGCATCGTTATAAAGTACTCGGTCTATCTTCGCAATGTATTAACAGGCAGCACCTGTATTTTCTGGTGACAGCTATATTATAAATTTGATACAGGAGAAAGATGTAGGAAAATTCCTCAAACGGAAACATCTGCACCGATTGCACATACATCACACATACACATCGTATCTTGTTTTCTGACATATCAGTTTCCTGATTTCTCTTCGTAGAATATTGCGTACACGCTTACAAGCGTGTTTGTGTGCAAGTATGTGTGTATTTGTGTGTGTGTGTGTGGGCGCACGCGTGGGTATGCACACATGTGTGCGTGTGTGCATGTATGCATGGATCGGTCTCTGTGTACGTGTTTAATCATTTACCTATCCATCTACTTATCTAGTTATCAATCTAGTTACATACATCCATGCATACATATATAGAAATATATATTGGTATATACATATAATGTGTATATACAACATATATATGCATATATATATATTAATATATATATGTATAGCAGACATGTATTTTTGTATATATATATATATTTATATATATACGTATATATACATATGTATATATATGTGTATGTGTGTGTGTGTGTGTGTGTGTGTGTAGTTGGAATTTACAAAAAATAAAAGACGAAGACAGGTGTATAAACAACAAACATATGTACATATATAGCCTATATGTATGTATATATATATATATATATATATATATATATATATGTACATATATATATATATATACGTATATATTCATATGTACGTATATATACATATGTACATATATATATACGTATATATACTTATGTACATTTATATACGTATATATATATACATAGTGTGTGTGTATGTATGTATATTTATATATGTATGTATGTATATATATATATATATATATATATATATATATATATGCATATATACATACGTATACGTACATTCTTACATGTATACGTATATACATATGTATATGTGGGTACATGACGTCACAAAACGTAAGCAGCAATAAAAACAAAGCAGAAATTTCTATATTTCGGGGTGAAGATCTCTTCTTCAGGATATTTGGATAAGAAGCAGTTGGAAAAGGTTATTACTCAGATCTGTGGGGGTGCGGCAGAGGATGGAGGAGGAAGGTGACATGTGCAAGCTGTTGTTGCTATTGAATGTGTCGTGTAAATCCTTCCTGTTGGTAATGGCTGGTTTCAATTTGTTACCATAATTCTCAGATTGCCCCAGTTGCATTTGGGTTCTCTTGATGGAAACTTTGAAATTCCGGGTTTGGCACATCCTAAGGCGTTTTGTTTATTGAGAAACACCTTATATACGGTAGTGCGCCAGCATGATCGCAGCTGCATGGCTGAAACAAGGCATATATATATATATATATATATATATATATATATATGTGTGTGTGTGTTACACACACACAGACGAGGGGTACTGAGAAGTTCCTGGCTTAAAGGGTAACGCGAAAGGCCTGGCTGGAGGCCCAACCTTCTGAGTTCTGTTACTGGGCTTCGAAAAGCTGAAGGGCCACTGCAATAAGTGTGTAAATCTGAGAGGGGAATATGATGAATAAAAATCATAATTAACTGATCTTCCAAATCCAGGAACTTTTCGCACCCCCTCGTATATACATACATTCATACGTACGCATCGAGATATATAGATACAAACACAAATTTATATGCAAACATATTACCTTGTATAATGAGCTCTTCAACCGTGTGCAACATTCAGCTAACTAATATACATATGTTTATAAATGAAAACGCAGAAACGTGTGGACATAGACTCACACGAGTAACCAAACACAAATGCATGCAAGCATGCGTGTATGAATACATATTTGGATTTATCTTACAAATCAGAGAGCAAAGGAAAAAGCTCATGATTTGTTAAAGAGACGTCAGCAAGCTTCTAAGAGAGTGAAGTAGCATCATTGATGGTAGGAATGCGTGTATATGGCACTATTACATTCAATGCTTTTATTTAAAACCACAATTCATATATCTATATATCTATGTGCTTTAACTGTGTTGATAGGAAAGCTTTAAGAAAAAATGTCTTGACAGACGCAGTTGTTAACTTATAGGTTCGATGTTCCGTTTTGCAACTAGTTTAGTCTTCGAACCTACAGCGTTACGTTTGAATAACGTATTTATTTCTATTGCACTCTATGTGAAGATTCGAATTTTATGGACGAAAACTGTGCTGAATTTCATCAAATAGGAGCCAAAGTCCATTACTCTTGTAAGCTAAACTGAAGTCCAGAAGAAAGCATTCGCAGATAATAGTTGTAATGAACTCAAAAATTTTGTGTTAGAAAAGACGACCAGAAACCATGTATTATTTGGTTGTCTTTTTAGTACTTAACTGTGTTAGGAAGATCATTTTTCAAAATTATATATTATAGTGTTATGCTTCAATGTATAGTTTTATGACAAGCTGCCAAGCGTTGTTTAATCACATGTCATTTGATAGAGCAGATTTATGATAGAAGACACACTTACTTTGACTGTCATGTCTTGTTTTCAGACTTAGTATATCTAAGACTATGTAAGTCAATGTATGCATTTTTTTCTTAAAGCTGGAAGGCAATAATTTTTCGAGGGAAATTTATCTGTTATTAATACAAGATCAAACGATTTTGTGAAAGTTCCCTCGTTACCATCAAGAATGTACAATTTGTCTTCGATGAAGCACGCTAAAGATGATGTATATACGTAGCATTAAATAAAGACTATCTTTCTCTCACACACATTCACACGCACACGTACGCATATATATATATATATATATATATATATATATATATATATATATATATATATATATATATATATATATATATATATATATATATATATATATATATATATGTATGTATGTATATATGTACACACACACACAGACTCATAAAACTTTGCCGTTTACATGTGTTTTGAAATCTAAAGGCTGTATATTTAGATGGAAGTTTCGAAGATCTATTAGTCTGCCGGATAGAATACTTTGAGGTATTGGTTCTAACTCTCTGCGCTTTGAGTTCAAATCTTTCAGAGGGCAACTTTCTTCTTCATCTGGTTGGAGTAGACAATAAAGAACATATACTGAAGGCGATTTTTATTCTCACTCTTTTCTCGCTTTTCTTCATTCACTTTTCGTCTGAAAGAAGTTGGCTGTTTTCATGCTTGAAGAGTAACGGCTTCCTTCTTTAAGATACTCTTCTAGGACTCAAACAAAAGATAAAGATCCACCATCAACCCTCGGCAGCAAATTATCAAAACTCGTTGAGATTCTACCTTTCTGCGCTCTTAGTTCAAATGCTGACGAAGTCATGCTGTCAGACTGAAAAATATAAGTCTACAAGTGGGAGAGATAGTTTTCTCTATTTCTGTGGCTTAATCGGCTGCGTTGCGTTGTGGTTAGGGTTGTGGGGGATCTCTTATGTCTCTTTCTCCGAAATGAGAGGAACGGGTTAAATGAGGTGTTAAGGTGCTAGCAGCGTTTTTTTTTTTTGTTTTTTTTTTAATATATTTTCAACTACCGACTGGTATATTACAGGAATCGTTAATGGACAGCTCGATGTGCAGTTCATCGAAGAATGGAGATAAAAATAGAAAATAATGTTAGATATACATTATTGAAGATTATATATATATATATATATATATATATATATATATAAAATACAAAAATGGGACAAGAACGCAAAACATCCAGACAGTTAGGTGATACAAAAAAGGGACAACAAAACATCCAGACAGAAGATACAAAGAAAACAAGGACGGTCATTCAGAGTTTTCTTTCTTCAATCGAGTTCCAGATTATCTTTGCTATTTCGGCTGGTTATACTTGAGATTGCTCCAATCTGGCCAGCTCCAAGGAAAAACTATGCTAAGAGCATTAGATTCCTTGGAAGAAAGCAAAGAATGTATACGAAAACATGCAAGCGCGTGCACACGCACACACACAGATGCAAAGTGTGTAGGCGAGCAGTTAAGACGTTGGGTTCATGATTGCCAAAGGTCGTGCGATTAATTCCTGAACTAGACAGCAAATTGTGTACTTGTGCAAGGTACCGCATTTAACGTTATACCAGTTTATTCAGCTGTAAACGGATACCACTTTGTTCCTGGTGCAGCCATCTTTACCTCTAGCTGTTACATCTGTTACATCTGAGATGTTATGTCAGTACTATATCCACTTAAGACGGCGAACTGATAAAATTGTTAGCACGTCGGGGAAAATGCTTAGCGAAATTTCATCTGTCTTTACGTTCTGAGTTCAAATTCTGCTAAGTCGACTTTGCCTTTCATCCTTTCGGGGTTGATAAAATAATTGCCAGTTGAGCACTGGGGTTGTTGTAATCGACTTAACTCTTTCTCTGAAATTGCTGACTTTGTGCCAAAATTTGAAATTGTATCCAATACTATATCCACTCGATCAACTATACTTATTTTCTTCGAGGTTGTATGATGGACAAAAGGATTAGGGAAAGACACTTTCCGCTTCAGTCAAGCTCAGATCGACGTTTGGAAGCTCCACTTCGAAAGGAAAGTGAAGGTTAAGAGGAAAGTGCACTTTACCATTGAATTTTTTAAAACGTGAGTGACCTCGGTAAAAATGGCTCGAGTTTAGTGGACCTGCTCTATGCAAGCGCCTGGAGTTTGGGGAGCAACAGTAGGGCAAAGTCTCACGAACTATGATGATCAGAGTGAACCTGGATCCGTAGGGTCCCAAGTTGGATATTTCCCTATTTCACAAGGACTGCATCAATCATCTGTCCGCATACTTTGTATACTGCGTATACGTTTATCTCGTTTCATCTTCTGTTCCCATTCTTTCCTATTCTACTATTATTATTATCATTTGTTATTTTTATTACCATTTGTTATTTTTATCTAAGTAAAACGGTGAATTGGCGGAATCGTTAGCACGCTGGACGAAATGCTTAGCGATATTACGCTTGTCGCTACATTCTGATTTCAAGTTCCGCCGAGGTCGAGTCGATAAATTAAGTACCAGTTGCGTACTGGTTTCGATCTAATCGACTGCCCCTCCCCCCAAATTTCAGGCTTTGAGCCTATAGTGGAAAATATTATTTCGATCTAAATATGTGTCGTTTTAGAAGAAATAAAAAAAAACACTTGTATCGCCGATGGCCACGGTTAGCAAATATATATGTGTGTGTGTGTATGCATGGTTGGGAAGCAAAGCAAGCTTCTTAACTACACAACCACACCTTTTCTTACACACACATACACACACATAAACGGCCACACAAACACAATCACACCGGCACATTCGTGTGTGCACATATCACTCAGGCACATTCGCGTGCGAACATACGAACTATTGATTTTAACTATGGCACAAGGCCAAGTATTGGCAAAGAAGAATTATAGTCGTAGGAATCGACCAGAGTGCGTGATTGACACTTATTTTATCGATAGTAAATAAGCCGGAAAATAATTCCTGTAATCCAAGAAATCTCTTAAGGACGACTGCAGCTTTATCCTGGATTGATATGCCGTCGATTGCAGTTAACCTATATATATATATATATATTGAACACCGTCGATGTAGGTTTGAATTCAATCACGCGAGTTAGGTTGTGTCAATATTATATGCATTCGGCCAATTATGCTTGTTTTCTACATTTATAATAATGGTTTAAAATTTTGGCACAACTATTTCGGGAAGGGGGTAAGTCGATAACATCGACCCCAGTTTTCAGAAAAGTCGGCTTCAGTGGAATTTGAACTCAGAACGTACAGACGGATTAAATGCCGCTAAACATTTTGCCTGGCGTACTAACGATTCTTTAGACTCGCCACTTTATCTTCATTTATAATAATGATGATTGCCCTGCAGCCTTTCTTTAATCGGACAGGTAAGATTGTTTTTCTTTGTCTGGCGGCCATTGCGAAAGAAGTTATGTCATGGACGTGGCTGAAAAGCATGAGGACAGAGACTTTCCTCTTTTGTCAGATCCGTCATCGACGACTTTTTCAAGTTTCACTTGAAAGGAGACGTGAGGTAAAAATAGACGTACTGTCCTCAAGTGAATTCATTGATTCGTACTCGAAGGTTGTAAAAAGAGTAGATGGCACCATTTTAAGTATAGACCGCGGAGTCAGAGAACAGGAATTGAGGAGGGCACTTGCTCTTAATGTTCAGGGAGATCCTGAGCTGGTAGCTGACCAGTGCGAGCAAATTCTCAATGCGAAGAGAATTTCATGCTTATGTCTCCTCTGACCGTGAGTATAAATCCTATTCTCCGCGATGCAGACAAAGAAATGTGAAATGTGAAACGTCTTGGCCGTCATCAGGAATTTTGGGTCCTCGTATTTTAAGTGACTTTAAACGTTTTGTATGATGCTCTCTGATAAAGAGTAGGCGGTGATACAAGAAAGATCCGTGATATGAATTATCTCTGCTTTTCTGTGATTTGGGGGATAAGATTAAGTTTTGGCAGTCATTTAGTTGTATCCTGCAGTATTTGGTGATGCTAAAACAGTGTTGCTTAACTACAGTGTGAGAATAGTAAGAACGAACTACAGACTAATGAAGAGAACTTTCTACATAGATCAGTGCGCGTCTTTTGATATGATAGTTTCGACTGTGGCGTGACCAGTGAAAACAGTTGACAGTCCCTGGTATCAAGGTTGATGCTATTGCCTGCTTTCAGAAAACAGACCAAATAGCTACACTCGAATACGGCACACGCTATTAATAAGCGTTCTGTTTGATTGCTTCTGAATACGTTCGTGCGTGTGCACACGAGCATTCACGAACATGAGCACTTGCACTTATCACACACACACACACACACACACACACACACACACACACACACACACACACGCATGCATGCACGCACAGATATGCAAATTCATTCCAATATATATGGATTCCCTTCCGCCCTTCTCTCTTCTTGTTTTTCTCTCTTCTCCTCTCTGTATGGACTCATACACTTATCGTGGATATATGCATGCTTGTGATTGAGTGTGACAAGTATTCAAATGCACATGTGTGCAAACGGAGAAACACGAACGTGTGTGTGTGTGTACATATATATATATATTTCTGTAACTTTATGTGTGTAAGTATATGTATACATGTATGTATGAATGTTATATATATATACATACATGTATGTGTGTATATATATATATATATATATATATATATATATATATATATATGAACATATGTATATATTTGTATGTGTGTGTGAGTGTGTATTTAAATGTAAGTATGTACATATGGGTTTGTATGGGTGTGTATGCGCGCGCATGTCTGTGTGTGTATGTATGTATGCATTATATTGGTATTAACTGAACATTGGATACTAAAGAAATTCTAATAGACACATGGAGGTGACATTTCGAATGACTGAGACACAAGACATGTGTGCGTGCACAGGCAAGCGCGTGTGCGTGCACAGGCAAGCGCGTGTGCTTGTGTGTGTGTGTTTGTATGAAAGAAAGGGAAAGAAGGAGAGAGATAGAGAGAGAGAGAGAGAGAGAGAGAGAGAGAGAGAGAGAGAGAGAGAGAGAGAGAGAGAGAGAGAAGGAACAGTTAAACAAAGACTGAAGAAATATAAATCGCTAAGAGATAACTAGAAAGTGAAAGGGAGTAATTGAAACAGGAGGAGAAAGCCGGAAACAAAATTAAAAAAAAAGAAAAACATCGGAAAAGGCAGAAAGAAAACAAAAAGACATAGAAAAGCAAATAGATAGAAAGAAGAAAGAAATAGCAGTTAAGTGTAATAGGAGGGATATGAATAGTAAGAGACAATCAATAGGCTGTCATTTGGAAATCGATTTTTACTTTTGTATTAGTTTCTTTCTCTTTTATTTTTCTTTCATTCCGACTTTTCCCTCCACTCCCTGGAAGTCAATGAATGAAAAGTGAACAGTTTCAATGAAAACGCTTTTGTAAACTATAACCGCCATATCTACAATACCATAACCTATTATCTATCTATCTATCTATCTATCTATCTATCTATCTATCTATCTATCCGTCCGTCTGTCCGTCAGTCCAACCAGCCAACCAGCCGAGTATATATGTCCAAGTGTTTCACATAGGGAGAGTGTGCCTCTGAGGATTATAAATTTGAGAATTTTTATTACCTTTTATTACTTCCTTCGCGAAGGTGGAGGTATTGTTTTCAGTCTTATTTGTTTGTCCGTGGACAAGAAATCTCAAAAACCATTGGATAGATTCGGATGAAACTTTCAGGGATGTTTCTTTGGCCTCGTGACTGGCATGAACGGATTAGATTTTGGGATCGATCCGGAACCGGACAAGAATTCTGGATTATTTGTCCTATTTTTGTTCCTTAATTTTTGAGAGTGATCGGGTTCATTTTTAGTATTCTCGGAGAACAGTCAAGTTTATTTCAGATATTCTCATTTTAAAAATCATCTCTGGCTATTTATCTAATTACTTGTCTCTTAAAATCAGGCGTAACTTGGCGATCGGTCGACTTACAACACCGTTCTTCGCCTTGAATTTACTTGGTAGAGTGTATTTTACCAATAGATTGGTTGTTTTTAATTCATTCACGAATCTAGGCATAATCTTATCCTTCGTTATCCGCATGGCTGCCTCTGCGCAGTTGTTTGTGTACGACAAGGTCAAGGTGAGCTCTGATTGGCTGTAAGCAAATGAGTTCATTACTGGGTCCCGAACTATCGTGGGAAAAACGTTTCGCAGGCGGTGAGCTGGCAGAATCGTTAGCGCGCTGAACGAAATGTTTAACGGTATTTCGCCTGTCGCTACGCTCAAATTCCGCCGATTTCGACTATGCCTTATATCCTTTCGGGGTCGATAAAAATAAATACCAATAGAAAACTGGGATCGATGTAATCTACTCATTCCCTTCCTCGAAATTGCTGCCCTTGTTTCAAAATTTGAAGCCATTTTTATCATTATCATTATTATTATTATTATTATTATTATTAATTACACACACACAGAGACACACACGCACGCACACACACACATATATACACACACACACATACACACATACACACAGAGATATAGACACGTGCAAAACATAAGCAGTAATGAAATACATATGCGCATACGCACACTCACATGTAAAGACATGCTAACCCAATTTATGAGCCCAAGTTTATGTACACATACATACATACATACATGCATACATTGTAGGCACTCCGTCGGTTACGACGACAAGGGTTCCTGTTGATCCGATCAATGGAACAGCCTGCTCGTGAAATTAACGTGCAAGTGGCTGAGCACTTCACAGACACGTGTACCCTTAACGTAGTTCTCGGGGATATTCAGCATGACACAGTGTGACAAAGCTGGCCCTTTGAAATAAAGGTACAACAGAAGCAGGAAGAAAGAGTGAGAGAAAGTTGGGGTGAAAGAGTACAGCATGGTTCGCCACTATCCCCTGCCTGAGTCTCGTGGAACTTTAGGTGTTTTCGCTCAATAAACACTCACAACGCCCGGTCTGGGAAGTGAAACCGCGATCCTATGACCGCGAGTCCGCTACCCTAACCACTGGTCCATTGAGCCTACACACACACACATACACACACACACACACACACACACACACACACACACACACATATATATATATATACATACATACACACACGCGTGCGCTAGCACACATACACTAACCAATTCATATAAGCAGAAACCTCAAGAGCTATCTTCTAAGATTGAAACACTGCTAATGTGTAAGGAAACTTCAATAAGTATGCTCTACATTTCAATGTTTTAATAGTAGCAAACTAGTGATCCTACAAGCCTTTCATATATGTCTGTAGGTATGTAAGGAAGGGGAAGAGAGAAAGAGAGAGCGAGAGAGAGTATGTACAGAAAGAGAGGGAGCAAGAAAGACAGGCGGTAAAGGTGGGGAGGTCAATCTATTGTATAAACAGTCCAAGTCCAAAATAAAGAACATATAGAAGTGGAAATTCACCTTGTATAGTCGATTGAAATGTCTGTCCCATTTTCCTCGCCAAAATTGGCGTTGTGCCATGAGAGGAATTATTATGCGTGAGTGTGAACGTGTAGGTGCATGTGTGTGTATTTGTGTGTATGTGTTGTGCGTACTTGAGTTTGTGTATGCCTCAGACTAGGCTGCTTATATTGTCCGTAGTTGTGTGAATAGAATAAATAAGTAGAGAGAGATTTACAACAGAGATGAAAGGACTCTCAGGAATATCTTAAAAGAGACTAGCTCACGCTTTACCGACAATGATAAACTGATTCGAAGTCATCATATACTATACAAAACTACGAACTACAAGAACAAGTACTGACACATAATAGTAATAACATTGCTACAAACATAACAGTGAAGATACACAAATACATACATACATACATACATAGATACATACATACATACATACATACATACACACTCACTGACACACGCACAGAGGTTTACCTCAACTTACTTCGTTTCGAGTACCATCTTTTTCGACTTCATGTCGTTTTGTCGTAAGAAATAAATTTTTAAAAAATAGATCTCAAGGTCAGTCGATTTTTCCGACTTTACGTCGGTCTCATCGAACTTATTTAAAAGCAAAAAATTTCTAAAGAGAAGGAAAAAAAACAACCAAATACTTAAATGTCAGTATTGAAGCGGAAATTCAAATGAAATTCCTCTGAAATAGATGAGCAATCGTGACTGTGTGGTAAAAAGCTTGCTTCCAAACCACATTGTTTTGGGTTCAGTCCCAGTGTGCAGCACTTTGCGCAGGTGTCTTCTATAGCCTTGGGCTGACCAAAGACTTGTGAGTGGATTTGGTAGACGGAATGAATGTGTGTGTGGGGGGGGGTGCTTGTGAGTGTGTGTGTGCGTGTGGGGGTGTATGTGTGTGTATGTATATGTATATATATATATATGTTGTTATTTAGATTTGCTTTTAGGTTTCCCAAGAGCAGAGGAGACTCCCGTTATTTTGAAAAAAACGTGGGGAAAGAAGTTCTTATAGGTGAAAGATACTCAGACATAAAGCTTGCAGCGAAAATAGTACCGGTGATCTTGCAATGCCTGTCGTTGGAACCAACTATGGCAACCAGGAAAACGACAGAAGCGTTGTATAAGCTTTTATCACTTAAATCCATTGACCTACACGTCTCATTACCTCCGCCTTCGCTAAGGCGGAAGTATTGTTTCCAGTCGCGTTAATATGTTTGTTTGTCCGCGGACAAGATATCTCAAGATCCGCTGGATGGATTCGGATGAAACTTTCAGGAATGTTTAGCCTCGTGACTGGCACGAACTGATTCGATTTTGTGATCGATCTGGTATCGGACAAGGATTCTGGATTATTTTTACAGTATTTTTACTTAATTTTTGAGAGCGGTCGGGTTCATTTTTAGTATTCTCGTTTGTGAAAGCAGTCGAGTTTATTTCAGATATTCTCATTTCAAAAATCATCTCTGGCTAATTGTTGGTGTTGCCTTGGCGGAGGTTTGCGCTCTCTGAGTGCTCTTGTTATTCATTTAAATCGAGGCAATCATGTATGTGTACGTGTATGTATTCATGTATCACGCCCACAGGGTAGTGCCCCAGCATAGCCACAGTCCAATGATTGAAATGATTAGGATAAGAAAAGAAAACGTGTGTGTGTGATGAACCGACAGAATCGTTAGCACGCCAGGCATTTGGTCCATCTTTAGGTTTCGAATTCAAATGACACCTAGGTTGACTATGACTTCATCCTTTGTGTGTCGATAAAATAAATAGCAGTTGAGTACTAGGGTGAGTGTAATCGACTCAGCCACTCTTCCAAAATTGCCAGCTGAGTAGATTCGAACAACGTGAAATGAAGTGCTTTGTTGAAGAACACCACGCGCCGCCAGGTCTAGTAATCGAAACCACATTCCTCCGATCATGAGTCTAACACCCTAACCACTAAGCCACGTGCCTCCACTGGCAGATATTGTAGCACGAACTCTCTCAAATGCAACTATTGTTTTCAAACAGTAGCAACAAGAGCAACGTCGACGATGACGATGACGACAACTGCTCTCAGTCATTTTGCACGTAGTATAATTTTAATTAAGTATTCACAAAGATTTCGATATTAAATGAAACAATGGTTATTTTGCATAGTGGACCTGAAAGTAGGATTTCTGATCGACGACAAAAGATAAAGAAATACACACACGCATGCGCATGTGTTAGTGTGTGTATGTGTGTGAGAGAAAGAGAGAGAGACTGAGAGAGAGAGAAAGAAAGAAAGAAAGAAAGAAAGAAAGAAAGAAAGAAAGAAAGAAAGAAAGAAAGAAAGAAAGAAAGAAAGAAAGAAAGAAAGAAAGGGAATGAGTTGTATATATGCGTTTGTTGTTGAAGGGTATTATTTTAAAGTACACTCGACCTCGTCTATACCAAATAAGCAGTATCCGTGGAAATCCCCAGACCCGTTTTGTGGTGCTGTATCAACAATAAACAACTTTCCACTCGGTGATAATGTCTTGTCATTTTCATGATAATCCTTTGATTAATTTCTCGGAAGTCTTGTCTATTTTCTTCGGTAATGTTTTCTCTTGTAGCTTTTCTTATTATTATGGCTAGTGCATAATATTCTTGCCGATCATCAACGTTTGTACTTTGCTTTCTTTCATGCTTAACAATTCTCATTCTTTCCTTATTATCTTCGGCATCGTCGTTTGTCGTACAACAGCTTCTAGCTCTTATTTTGGCATAAATTTCATTCTTTTCCTCCTGAGGCAATGCTTCATATCATTCCTGATTTTCTTCTCTTTATCCGTAACTCTTATTTCTTTCTGTCTTCTTTCAATTTTTCCCTGTACTTTCTCTGCCTTCCTTGAATCACTTCTCGATGTCTTATGATCGTTATTCGCCGTAACACACTAAAAAAAAAAAAAGAATAAGAAGAAAAGAAACTCCGCTTTGGTGATAAAATAATTTATGAACAACTTCATATTATATCGTTGGTAACATCCATAAACACGATATATTTTACGAAGAAAGTTGTGAACATTGTTATCTTATAATTATTCTGCTTGTCACTCCTTTACTTAGCCTGACCGTAACGCTTCCATGTGATTAGTTGGAGCGGAAGGGAAAGAATGAGAGGGGTAGAGAAATTGGAGAATGGAGGAGGGTGGGAGAGGTGGTGATGAGTGGAATATGTAATTTTCTTAACTGTTTCTTTTCCTCCGTTACTTAGCCCGTCTGTAACGCTTTCACGTGATTATTTCAAGGAAAAGGTGAAGAATAAAAGAAAAAGAGGGTAAGGTGAAGAGTGAGAGAGAAAGAGGGAGAGTGTTGTGTATTAAGACTATAAAATTATGCATAATGTATATAAAGTGTATACATTAAGTGCATTAAGTAATCATCGTATTCCAATTTCCTTCACTTTTCAATGATTAGCAGATAAGCTACTATCTTTTGATACAGACACAACATATGCTACGCTTTCAAGATTTTTGGATAAAGTTTTCAGAAATAATCCAATAAGTTTACCCTTAATTCTGTGATATAAAGATAGTGGAGGAATCTCCATATCTGATATATACCGTTACACACATTTTATGGAGAAATTTATGAATTCATTTTTTGATATACAGATGGTTGTAAACATTCCATTTCCAGGTCATAGTGTTATACACATTTTTTTTAAATAATTTAGGAACACGGTTTTTAATACAGACCAGTGGTTCTCAATCATTTTTTTGCCTATGGAACCCTTTGATTCCGATTTTACTTAGGTGAACTTCCATAGCCATTCAATTTTTTCTTTTTAAATCCTATATTTTTTATAACTTAATATTGTTAGAAATTGTATAAACAAAATTGTTCAAATATTTTGTGCATTGTAGAAGTATAACCAATTTATTGCAGATAAATTTTGACAACAGAAATTTATATGGACCCCCAAGGGCCACATGAACCACTAACGGCCACAAGCACTACCACCCCTCACCAACAACCACATAGACCCCGGTCGAGAACCAATGATATAGACAATAAAATAAATTGATAGTTGTTTAATCATCACGACTATGACGTATATGCTAAATCGTCAGGTGAAAAGTGGGAGAGAAAGAAAGTAAGAAATATTACTGGCTCATGCGTACACATACATACATCCGAACGCTAATGGTGAACGCACATATATACATAACCTCAGAAAAAGAGATTATTTGTGAGTTCAGCATATGAGTGGAATTTTTTTTTAAATTGTAGGGTAACATTAGGCTATGAGAAAATGAAAGACGAATGGTGTAAGTCCAATTTTTCTAGTAATTAATCTTTTGTTATTACAAAGGAGTCGCAAGGCAATTAAAAGATATGGATTACGGAGGCGTGGATAGTTTTCATGATAATGGAGAGAATATTTGACGCTAACTAATATAAGCAAAGAAATTAATTGAAGAATTCGCGAAGAGGATATTTTTCTTAACAAAAAACCAAAACTGTATTACGTGTGCAAATGAAATTTTTTAAATCTTTTTTTTGGTTTCTAGGTAATCACTTAATTATTTCGTTTACTTAAAGAAATAATAATGGTTTAATGTTCCCCAATCACAATTTCAGCAACGTCGAAAATTGGAAACATGAGTATATTACAGAAGGCGTAAATTACAAAGTTAGATTAAAAACTTATACACGCCTGTCCAACATAAAACATTTTTATTGAATTGACATCCCAACAAGGAGGGGGCCTCCGCCTCATAAGGATGTCAAACCCAACCTCTTCCACCAGACAATACCAAAACAAAATAAAATATTTGATAAACTATATTGTTATTGTAAACACTCTCCATCTAAAATCTTTAATAATGAGCTTCTCTATATTACAAGATGTTCAATTTCCTTATTGTGCATAAAAATGCAAACGCGATTTGTTTACAAAAAGAAAATATCTTCATTTTTCTTTTAAATATTTGTAAATATTTGTCTTTCTTTTTTTCATCTAATCTATATGAACGATGTGTTTGGATATTACTGTTTTACACAGTCAGCCGTGTCGGACAGAAAACTAATGTCTATATAATTACTACATTAATGGAGGTTCGTATCGCACTAATGTTGTTTATGCAAAAATTGTTATGCAAGTTCGAGCGGTCGTTATACAATTACATGTCTATAGTTTGCTTTATTTACTTTTTTTGTCCGATTTGGTAGTAAACTAATCTCATGTAGTTATTTCTATTAAGACCTTTATTGTTGACTTGTTATAGACCAACGAAAGAAATAAACATTCTTAAAAGGAGATTATTCTGTAATCATATTTATTTGTGGTTAAGGAAGATATAATTTTTACCAGTGGGTATGGTGTGCACGAAGTAAATAATCCTATTACTGGAGAATTCTAAAAAGGGATGGTTTGTTATTGTGTCTCATTTATGTACACTTTGTAAAAGAACCACTTGACTTTTGTTGCAAACACTTAAATAACATTCACGAAGATGGCGACATCTATTAAAGTAACGATCAATATCTCTAACTTAGACATTTTCTCTTTAGAATATTTCCCACTAATATCAGATTTGCGAAAAAAGCCAATACAAAAGAGGTCAACAAACTCGACTGTCAAAGTTTTAAAAACACACTTATATTCTCTATCTGACTCGCCCATTCGCTTTCTTATTTTCTTACGTTCTGACATAAGCATATGTCAGATAGAACATTTGTAGTTGTGGTTCACAAACTAAAAGTATCATCGATCTTAAATTGACGTTCAAGAATGCAATACCAGAACAAACAAGACGAATGTATTTCTGGGCATTCAGCATTCGCATGAGCTAGTCCTCTTTGGTTTTCTTTATGTTGGATTTCTGTGACCCATGTATCAGAGAATCTACATTCATGCTCAACATCAGGGGAGGAATGTAGAGCTTAATTTCTTGCTTCAGTTACACAATCTATCTATCTATCAATTTATCTATTTATCTGTGTATGTGTGTACGCGCGCGTATATATATATATATATATATAGACTATTTAATTCCCGAGCAGCGCCGGGTACCTCTGCTAGTATATATTTATATATTATATATATATATATATATATATATATATATATATATATGTGTAACATTCTTTCCCTCTATATATGTGCGTGTGTGTGTGTGTGTGCGCGCGCGTGCGTGTGTGTGTGTGTGTTTGAAGATGCATGGCTTAGGGTGTCACACGATTGCGAGATCGTGGTTTCAATTCCCGTATCGGGCGTTGCGTTACGTTCTTGAACAAAGCAATTCATTTCACGTTGCTCAGCGATCATTTCGACATCTAACATGTGGCACGTCGTGCACCTGTACAGGTAATATTGATTTGACAGAGGGAGTGAGCTTATGTGAACACAAACATTTGATCACTTTAAACAAATTATCTGTAATGGTTGTTCAGCAATAAATTTCAGAACCCTCATACCATCGTCTAACGACGGTAGCGTTCATGATATGTATGTATATATGGATATATATATATATATATATATATATATATATATATATATTCAATCTTTGAAAATAAAGATTTAATTGTTTCAGCTTCAAAGCTGCGGTCATGCTGGGGCACCCCCGTTGACACCATTATTTGAAACCTCTTCTGATATATATGGCATTTGGTGAATAAGGGAGTTTGATGCTGCTGTCCTTATCTGTGTTTCCTGGCGTAAGGTGGGCTCATCTTGAACCCTTGATAGAAGGAGATCCAGTTTTGTTTTGAAGACACTTACATATACACCATGCAGGTCACCCAGGCATTTTGGAAGGATATTGAAGAGCTGTGGGCCCGTGAAACCCAAGCTGTTGCAGTATCTGGTCCTGTATTTTGATGGGGATGCTGAGAGCTTTGGCACTATATGAATATTTATATATATGTATACACACATATAGTTATACATATATATACATATACATATATATATATATATGTTGACATCGAATGGTAAAGAATTAAATAAATGGAATATAGATCGGTCGTGTTGTGAGTCTCTACATTTTTAAACATACAAATTTGAAACCTTGGAAATATAAACAATGAGAACGACCCTTAAGGAATCTAATAAATGATCCTTTGGGGTGTAGTCTTATGCTATATTGGTAGCGATTACGAAATTTACTGGAAAATGTCTGTTGTTATTATTTGTATATTCTCCCATATATATATATATATATATACACATATACATATACATATATATACACATATATATATATGTACATATATAAACATATATATACATACGTGCGCATATATATATATACACACACACACACATGCCTACATAATGTCTATCTCCCTCTGTGTGTGAATATACAAATATATATATATATATATATATATATATATCACTCACTCTGTTTGTCTGCTCTGTGTGTGTGTGTGTGTGTGTGTGTTTTGTGTGTCTGTGTCTGTGTGTCTGTGTCTGTGTGTGTGCAATATGATATCACACCGTATGATACGTATCATACATTAAATCAAATACATTGAATGCTTTTGCAAACAGTGTCCAAAGCTTATGTTATTCTTCGTTAAAATCACATTGATTATTATCCTTACAGCTTCAACTGTTTTATCATTTTAACTTGAGATTTCTTGCTAGTTTCGCGCAAGATTTTATTTATTGTTTTCGGTTACGTTTTACCTTTTCTTTCATTTCCTTTATAAAATTCTCATTTTGTTTCCCGATTCCAGGTAGCTTTCTTCGCTGAATTCCTGTCTCTAGGTCACTCGCTTCCTCTTCGCTAGATATTGTGATTGATACATTAGAAGTCGGCTTGCTGCCGCAAACATTCTCAGACAGTTGATTGTTAATTTAGATCCTATCTTTTAGAGAACAAATTGAAATTTGAAGAATTAATTGATTTTCATTACTGCTTTAGATAGCTTTTATTATTATTATTAGTGTTATTGTTATTATTATTATTATTATTATTATTATTATTATTATTATTATTATTATTATTATTATTATTATTATTATTATTATTATTATTATTTATTATTATTATTATTATTATTATTATTGTTATTATTGACGTTTATTCATCTTTCATTTGTTTTAGTTTGCGTCTAGTGTTGCATATTGTTATTTTTATTTATTTTTGTTTTCCAGCCTGAGATCGGTATATATCAAATCTGCACACGCGTGCACAAACACGTATATATATATGTGTGTGTGTGTGTGTGTGTGTGTGTGTGTGTATGTAGTGTATGTAGTGTATGTAGTGTGTGTGCATACGATATATATATGTGTATATATATATATATATATATATATATATATATATATATATATATATATATATATATATATATAGATACATGCATATATATATATATATATATATATATATATATAGATACATGCATATATATATATATATATATATATATATATATATATATATATATATTTGCATCTATGTATATACCTATACTAACCTACAACACACACACGCACACACAATCACATACACACACAAATACATACACTCACACACAATTACATACACACACATACACTCGAATATTCACACACGCGTGCATGTGTGCACATCCATTTATACCCCGTTGAAATAAAACCTATTTATTCACGTCTAATTAGATTATTATCACTAATTATCAAACGTGTTGCCGATATACAGGGATTTAGAATATGCGGATAGTTGTTCATTTCTTCAACTAATATCTAATGTTAGGATTGTTGGTGTAACGTCTTCGAAATATCATGATGCTTGTAGAAGCAAGCAACGGCTGAACAATCTGTCAATTGTACGGATGTATGCATACATGCGTGTTCGCGCG
>NC_142929.1:46450798-46463298 GCF_046866305.1 Octopus bimaculoides | reverse complement strand
TCCAATAAGCTACATTGATTAGTTATTTCTGTTGTTTGGTCCGAAGTCATCAATGATTGAAAAACGCAATGATCAAAAGTATTTCAGAATTGACCATCTCATCATTTTCCATTAGTTGGAGTCCCCAAGTCCACAATTTTCAATACGCCTTTTTTTTTTTAACTACAGGGTGAGATTTGAGATATTTTAGGCTTCTATATCTAGCATATCAAGCAGCGTTATGGAAGTCCTTACTTTCTTTTGCTTGATATTGGTTATAATGTTTCATATACTTTATTTTTCTTTACACTGTTCATTAACCCTTAATCTCATATTTTGACACACGCACTCTCTCTCATTCCCTCCCTTCTGTCTTTCTCTCTCTCTCTTTTCTTTCTCACTCGCTCTCGTTAACTTACCCGCCTTATATTTGTAATACATTATGTGCTGGTTGTATTTTAATGGCTAATGTCCAAAATTTGAAAAGTGAGAAACAAAAAATAAGTATTTCAGGCATAAGCATGGCTGTGTGATAAGAAGCTTGCTTTTCAAACACAGGGTCCCGGGTTCACCATTGCGTGGTATCTTGAACAAATGTCTTCTACTATAGCCTCGGGCCGACCAAAGCTTCGTGAGTGGATTTAATAGATGGAAACTGAAAGAAGCACGTCGTATATATATATATCTACGCGTGTGTCTGTCTTTGTGTCTGTGTTTGTCCCCACCACCACCACCACCATTTGACAACCGGTGTTGGTGTGTTTATGTCCCCGTAAGTTAGCGGTTCGGCAAAATCGACCGACAGAATACGTACCAGGCTTATGTTCGACCAAAATCCTTCAAGGTGGTGCTCCAGCATGGCCGCAGTCAAAAAACGACTGAAATAAGTAAAAGATCAAAGATAAAAACGTGAAAATATAATAAAAAGACCAGAAACAGTGAATGCGTGTCAGTAAAAATAAATCTGAAGCGAGATCTCGAAGAAACTTGCACAGTTATATTTTGTATAAGTTTAGAGTTAGAAACTTTAGAGAAGGAGTTTGTCGAGTCGACCCCATTGATCCCACTTTATTGTTACGATACAAATAAGATGATGTATTTTCGAACGCAGAATTGCCGTTAGGACAGCAGAAATACTGGATAAATTACCCTTATGAAGCGGAAAATTTTATAAGGGTAGTTTACCCATTAATTTCTGCTGTTCTGAAGGCAATTCTCCTTTCGAAAATATATCATTTTATTTGTTTCGTAACAATACACATTTCGACGATTATAAAAAAAAAACCCAACCAAGAAAGATAAACGATAAAAATGAACTTCCACGGCATTTGAACTCAGAAAGTAGAAAGCAAGAACGTATGCCGCAAGGAATTTTATTCGCTCATTCTAACTATTCCATCAATCCACCACCCTAAGTGCGGTGCTGGATACTGTCAGATGTTAAAAAGAGGTGTAGGATGAAATACTAAATTGTTGGTTTTCAAACAGTGCACAGTAAGGATTATATAACTGCGCCACCTATTTTTCAAACACATAATTTAAGGCTTTAGAAGGTCCATACAATACTCGAGCTTCTCAAAATATTTATTATTGATAACTTTCCCGTATTCATAATTTAATATGATTTATTTAGGTAATTATAGTTCTCACTCTCTCTCTCTCTCTCTCTCTCTCTCTCTCTCTCTCTCTCTCTCTCTCTCTCTCTCTCTCTCTCTCTCTATCTATCTCTCTCTCTCTGTGTGTTTCTTATTCTTTCTCACTTTTTTTAAAACGAACTTTCCATACAAAAATTCCAGTCATTTTCTTTTATCTCCAGTGAATCACAAAGTGAAAAAGACAGAACTTCTGTATTAGGCTCGCTATTCCTTACGGCAAATCATTTTTATTTGAGATTCAACAAAGTCTTCTTTGTAGTCTAATAGGTTTTATTCAGTAAATATTTTGGAGCGGTAGAGTAGCTATTTCTTCCAGACCACTCCTTAACTCATCTGTTGTTCTGGATATTATGCTCCAACTTGTTTTCTGAAATTTTCTTTGGTCTCTTTTGTGTCTCGTTTTATCTTGGTTTATTTCTAGACGTTCGCTCATGCTGCGTTTACTACTCATCCAAACTTCCATGTTGAGTGAATGTTCCCCTGAAGGTAACATTCCTTGTCCAAAATATACATGCAGCAGTGTTCCACATAAGTAATATAGTGAGTTGATAAACTTCAATTACGCTAGATTATCCACGTCATTAATAGAAAAAAAAATCTCTCTAGGGGGTGTTTAAAATTTAAAATCAACAACCAGAGGAGATATCGTTAATGCAATCAGCCAGTCGAAACTTTTGAGTAATACAAAGCGGTGTAGATACGAATGGATCTTACCTTTAGAGTCAAATGGTAACAGCAACAAATAAGTTTCAAACTTATTAGATCTTATCGCCGAAATAAATTTATCTCAGTAGGCAAGATTTGAATTTGTTGAATATATATAGAAATCGGTGGAATGTAATGGCGTAGTAATTTCTTACTTAAACAGAAGGCCTCAGGTTTTAAGGCAAGTGAATATTAAATTAAATCACTCCAATATTTGACTGGGACTTTATTATATCCTCCTTGGTCGATTAAAAGACAAAGTCAGTCTCGACGGGATTTGAGCTGATAACAGAAATAGACGTAAGTATCGCTCTCTAACGATTTCACCAATCCACCATCATTTTTTAATATTTGAATATTAAACATTTTGCTAGCAGTTAATAGATATCTACAACGGTTTATACTCTACTTATATTTTTAACCAAGCCACATTTATAATTTGTCTGGATCATTAAGCTTTTAAGACTCTATAAATAGCTGAATATAGTTTTAGTTTTAACTCTACAAATCGACCGCTGTTCTTCATGTCAGCGTCATACAGACTCATCTAATTACTTCCACTCTCTTCTCACTTCATTACTCAAATTGTTCGTTCCCACCAGATTACGTAGTAACTGCCATATCCACTCCTTCCTCCCTATACACCAAACCTCTGGAAATTCTTCGCTGGTCATGTTTTTGAATCGCAGATCGTCGTTCAAGTACAAAATTAATCACATACATCTCCTATGTCTCGGAAAGTCTACAAAGTATGTAGTCTCAATTCCGTCTTCTTATAAGCCAAAAAAAGCAACAAATAAAAGTACGATGTATATTAGTGCCAAAGTAGTTTTAGATATATAAACAAAAGTAAAAAAAAATGTTATTGTAGAGCTCAACTAGGCTAGAATGAGCATATTTATGATCAAAGGTACTTCAGTCTCTCACTGACATATACTGTGTCCTAAAATTACATCATCAAATGTTAAGCTTATCTCTACAATTTTCTATAGAAAATTGTTACGACGCTTCGTATCCAAGACGCTTGATCTAAACAAAATCAGTGCAGGCTATAGTTTCTGTAGAAAATCTGTGTAGTTAACGTTAACGAGTGATGTAGTAGCACTGGTAACACAGTAGAACCATGATTTATAAAAGCGTTTAATATACTTTGTAGTATATCATGGTTGCATAGTGAAAAACTATGGCCCTAAAGGTCTTTAATCATCAAATGTGTATGTCTGATTTTTAAGAGGACATAATTTCATTGAGACCTTGCTGCTATTTCTAGCATACTGATTGACTGCGTAATATATTTATTTTCCCTTAATTGGCTTGTATAGTAAAGGTAAAATAGTATATTAATACAGTAAATGTCATGTCAGTGGGACGTATCAGTGTACCTTTTAGTGATACAAACCCACTGCGAAATAGGGTTGTTATTATCGTTGTCTGAGTTCCAGGTCATGTACATCTCGTTTCTTTTTTGATTTTGGTCTTGCTTTTTTCTTCTTCTGAAAACTTCAACATTGAATCTTTCGGTTGTATTGATATAATATCACACTGAGGCTATCGATCGATCCGTCATGTTTGTTCAACGCATGTTAATAAAGTAAAGTTAAAGGTTTTCTTCCTTTCCATGTTGCTATTTCAATACACCGCAAACCTTTCATCTATGCTTCAGGCTGTCTTCTCTTATTAGCAGATTCACCGAGATTTGCACAGGAACTTTCCAAACATTGTATATATGTAGAATACGAACTATTTGTTCTTGCAATTGATATGTAGGTTTGTCCTTCACAAATGTAATCTTTTCTCAACAAATATGCTTGTCAAAGGAGTAAGATTTACGAATGATAGCTGTGATTAAACTACCTATTTTCCCCAGGACTTCCATAAATTTGTTGACTATTTCACCACTGGGCATGACATCTACGGAAATTGCATTATCAAGTATCGTATTTTCATGTTACCAACTAATCTTAGACACTATATTTTTGTCTCTAATTACTGTATTTAGAATCTTGTTATGTTATAAACACTATTATCATAACAAGACTATTTGAGGACGTACAGCATGTACATCGTTTCTTAGTATATTCTCAAGCCATTTCTTGCCTCCTTAAAAACGCTCTCTAGTTCTGCTTGTGTGTGTGTGTGTGTGTGTGTGTGTGTGTGTGTGTGTGTGTGCGTGTGTGTGTGTGTGTGTATGTGTGTGTACATGTGCATGCATGTATGTATGTATTCCTGCAAGTGTAAATATGTATGTATGCATCTATGTGTGTGTACGTTGAGAGTTGAATAAGTTTTTTTTATCGTTTTGAAGTTGACACAAGTGGCTGCTTAGAAGATGTTGATTTAACCAGCTTCAAGCACAAGTTCGTATTTTAGAATCAAGTGCTAGTTGATCATGGGTTTTATGTAATATGTTTTGGTGTATCGTTGAGGATTATGCGCTTTGTCCAAATTTTGAGATGCCTGTAACAGTAAAAACGGTTTATTTTATGCTTTTGTGGATAGTAATACCTAACTGTTTTAAGGTAAATACAGTATTCCCAATTCAATCGCACGTGACAACGGAATGATTTTTTTGATTCTTTTTTATTTTTGACATCAAGGTGAATGTTGTCAACAAAACAGCTGCGGTCAAATGCAAGAATGTTAGTTTGCATCATATAATTGACCACCGAACTACGCATAAAGATATTGGAGATAGCCCATAGAATTTCCAACTTTAATAAGTGTTATTTTTCTTTCATTTCAATAGCTTGTCATTGAATATAAAGACATGAACCTTTAGTGTGATGTTTAACTGACACAAACATATGCTCAATCATCGTTCTTATGTTGTAATTACCTGAAGATATTTAATTACGTTTAGACAATATTTCCCAGCGTTTATCGTTTTTCTAACTGCTATTGTTTTTACAACTATAATAGTGACAGTGGATCTGGTTCTTCATTGTTTGCAATATGTAGGGTTAAAGGATGCATACATTCCATAAATTGTCACTTGGAATTTACCCGTTGCGTATGTCACTAAAAAATATTACACAACCCACTCATAAGTTTACCTTCTACCAATTATGTTGTGTTATATTACACAATACTCTCAATTAAACACATTGCTCTCTCTCTCTCTCTCTCTCTCTCTCTCTCTCTCTCTCTCTCTCCCCCTCTCTCTCTCTCCCTCTCTCTCTCCTCCTCTCTCTCTTGATATATATACACAGGGGTTGGACAAAATAATTGGAACACGTGTTAAATTCAACGAATATTTATATAACATGGAGTTGGTCTTCATTTAGCTTTCTGAACAGCTTCGATTCGTCTAGGAATTGATTCATACAACTTCCTGACTTCACTGAGAAAAATCTTGAGGAATTCTTCCATATACATATATAATATAATATAAATAATATATATATATGCATATATACATACATATATGTACATACTAACATATATATGTATATACATATGCATATATGGGTACAGGACGTCATAGAACGTAAACAACAGGAAATACGAAAACATGGAATACGAACATTTTTAGCGAACAACGAAAGAAACAAATGGAAGACAAGACAAGCAACATAAACAACGACCCTTCATCAGTTGTCGTCTATTTTTCTACTCCGTATTTCGATCAATTCACAAGATACGCCTTCGACAAAACAGTTGCTCCCGCAAAGCAAATTAAATAAAATTTGGGATTTTGCGGAGGGTCAAAGTTGATAACAAAAACAGGACAGTGAAACAAACAGAAAGGGCTGCTAAGCCTTAACGAGGTGAGGTGGTGAATGCTGGAGACAGACAAGAATGCATCTGATCTTAGTCGCTGATCTGAATGAAAGAAAGAAACTCAAGTTAGGAAAAGAAAGATGGCCGATTGTCACGTGCGAGCAACGAGAGAGCAAAGGAGGAAGAGAGGGAGAGAGAAGGACAGACACAGAACGGCGAAGGGAAGACGAAAAAATTATTCCTATTTCTCTTTCTCTTCCCCTTTCGTTTCCTCTCTCTTCCTTTCTCTAATTATTTTTATCTCCCCTTCTCTGTGTGAAAGAATAATTCGATTGAGGACTATACGTGTAAGCATACACATATAACGCTCAACAAATATTAACAGTTGCCTGTATCGAAAAACATTTTCAATTATTATTTCGAGGCAAGGGTACAAAAAATGCTATAAATTATAATGAATTGTCAATGTTCAAAACAGTTGTATTCTTAAACTTCAAAGTAGGAACACAGCACTATTCTATATTATATCTGTTAAGATCAACAATTAGATGAGTGACTTCCGAAAAAAAAATTGTATTTGTTTTCACACACACACACACACACATAAGCACACACAAATTGACTTACGTATACTACAGAGTGTCTACAAAGTCTGGGTACAACATTCAACAAGTCAGATGTGAAAATATTATACCAATTATTATTGTAATTATAATGGGCAGGAAATACCTGAGCAGACAGACATACACAAACACATGCGAGCGCACATTTGGGAGTAGTTTCAAATATTCTGAGGTGACATACTTAACTTGAAGAAAATGCACCATTTTGAATTATTGTCAAAGATATCCTAGGCTGAAAATGTCAGGATCGCCCTACCTGTGAGTGTGTGTGTGTGTGGCTGAGTGTCAGTACGTGTGCAGGGACATCTTGACAGAGCCTGCAAACAAAGCAGTACATATGGCTCCTGCTTACTCAATGATAACACACATGGGTTAATTTAAGTTAGGATCTGGTCCCTAGACCCATAGAACCACTGAGCAACTTAGTGGGGTGCTCATGCATTTAGACAGATCTGTGTGTATATATTTGTGTGTATGTGGGTATGCAATACGCATTTATGCGTTTGTGTGCATGTGTGAGCACGTGTGTGCGCGCGCGAGCGCTCGCCATTCATTTTATTCACCAGACTATCTGTATACCTGTCTGGCTGCCTGTTCTCATCTTTCTTCCCACTTCTTTCACATTCAAATCGTCTACGATTCCTGCCATTATTTCTTCATTCAATCATTCATACTGTCAGCTACTCAGTTACCAATTCCTTATCACTTTGTCTCTTGCTCTTCTTTACTTTCTTCCACACACTATTTCTACATCTTTCTATGTATCTACTTACCACACATGCCTCTATATACTCATGTTATCAATCTCTCTTTTTCTGTCTCCTATATCACTGTATCTCTATATAAATGTGTGTGTATGTGTGTGTGTGTTTGTGTGTGTTTGTGTATGTGTGTTTGTGTGCGTGTTTGTGTATGTGTGTGTGTGTGTGTGTGCATGTGTGTGTATGCACACATATTCTACACACACTCTCACACATCTATCTATATCTGTGTGTGTGTGTGTGTGTGTGTGTGTGTGTGTGTGTGTGTGTGTAATGAAGGTGGCTTATTTGCAATTTTACAACCGAAAGGCAGAAATATATACGTCACTATGAAACCAACGTGTCATTTCTACGGTAGTCTTATAAACTGACAAGGCGATTTGAGCTTAACCCTAGGCGCTGGGTGAGAACCAAGACAAGGACGAGCATAAATAAAAATGCGAAATCAATGTCAGCCATATGGCTGTGAGTTGCTCTGACTCTTATTTCTTTATTTCTAGCAATATTGGTACTGACTAGTGCCCTCAGCCACTTTTGTGATGGATGTATATATATATATATATATATATATATATATATATATATATATATATATATATATATATATATATATATATATATGTATGTATGTATGTATACACATAGATATACATATAAATATACATATATATATATATGTATGTATGTATGTATGTATATTAATATGTATATCTATGTGTATGTATATATACTTATGCATTAATCTATCTATCTATATATATATATATCTATATATATACTACATTGAAACAAAGTGGGTAGAAATAGTACTCGAATACCGGAGGTAGAGTGATATGCTTTATTATTAACGCTGCAAAAACATCACAAAAAACTGCTATATATATATATATAATACATATATATATGCATAGACACACATAGATAGATAGATAGATAGATAGACAGACAGACAAGCATGTGTATACTTGTTTAAATACTAAATATTTATATATATATATATATAAAACCACACACACACACACACACACACATACACAACACACAGACACATATACACACATGCACACATACACATATACACACATGCACACATACACATATACACACATGCACACACGCACACACACCTCTCACATACACAATACTCACTCACATACATAACACACACGCACGCACGAAAACATACACAATATACACATACACGCACGCACAAAAAAAATATACACACACGCGTACACGGAAACACACATACAGACACACATAAACACACACACACCCGTACCTAACACTCACAATCCCACACACACACAATCCCACACACACACGCACATCCACACACATACACACATACGCACACACCCACATACACACACACACTTCTCACCAACACTACACACTCACACAGACACGCATACAATCACACACACATGGGCATAAACAACACACGCATATACAATAGCAAACGCACGCACACACACGTACACAGCAACGCACATGCACACAACATACACATACACACAAACACACACGCACGCACAGAAAACATACACATACACACACGCGCACATACAAAATACACACACACACGTACACGTACCCAACACCTACAACCCCACACAAACACGAACACACACACACTCAAATAACCACCTGTTGACCTTCTACCCACACTGTCTATAGCGTCCACTAACCAGTCCTGCTACTAATTTCTTCCACTACGTCATACACACACACACACACACACAAACACACTAACAGATAAACCACCAAACCATGCACACACACACACACACACACACACATACATACGCAGACACACGTTCTGTTATCACACACACACTCGCAGACTTTCGCACACGCACAGATATTCATCTCCCTTTTTCACTCTCCTATCTTAGAAAGAACTTTTCCCCCACCACCTCCTCTTCCGGTCTTTTCATAATGTAACCTCGTGGGCATCGGTACCATTTTCCTCTTTCTCCGTTCTTCCATTCTCCGAACTTTCCATCTTTCCGACGAAGGGCTACGCCCGAAACGTCATACACTCTCTCTTTCCTTTCCTGAGCGTCCAATAATACTATCCATATCACGTCCTCACTTTGTTGTTTTTTTGTTTTTTTGTTATTGTTTTTTTTAACTATATATATATATATATATATATATATATATATATATATATATATATATGTATGTATGTATGTATGTATGTATGTATATACACACAATATGTATCGATCATTCGATCGAGCCTCTCCATTCAGTCCTCCTGTCTCTGCAACAAAGCCACAGAAGGTACATCTGAGATTGATGGCATGTCTAAGGAATGGTGAATAAGGGAATTTATCTAAAACGTAACTAGTCTACACTGTCTACTATTGTGATAAACCATCCTGTTGCAACCGGCACAACCAACACGGCCAACAACACCAGCGCCACCACTGCCATTTCCTCCACAATACTACCAGCGTGTCCATCTTCATCACCGTCAACATCTTCGTCGTCGTCATCATGAACGTCATGATCATTATTATCATCATCATCATCATCATCATCATCATCATCATCATCATCATCATCATCATCATCCTCATCATCAGCAGCAGCAGTAGTAGTGTTAGTATTAGTAACGGTGGTAGTGGTGGTGGTGGTGGTGGTGGTGGTAGTTGTAGTAGTAGTAGTAGTAGTAGTAGTAGTAGTAGTAGTAGTAGTAGTAAGGCAGGGAATTGAGTGGCGGAGTGTTGTTCAATAGCCAACTGTTTATCGATTAAAGCGGCTTAAGAGGAGAACAAAAACATTAAAAAAATAATAATAAATAAATAAGTAAATAAAAGTCGGCTAAATATCACTGCAGATATCCACACGTTTATATACAACAATGTGGTCGTGGATGCCAGACGCATGGTTGATAGCCTCGTGGAGATAACGAAGAGCGTTTCTGTGTGCGTGCGTGTGTGCGTGCGTGCGTGTGTGCGTGCGTGTGTGTGTGTGTGTGTGTGTGTGTGTGTGTGTGCGTATGCATGAATGTAACATGGTTTAAAATTTTGGCACAAGGTCCACAATTTCGTCAGAGAGGTGAAGTGGATTACATTGACTCCACCACGTGTAACTGGTACTTATTTTATCGTAAACCGAAAGTATGGAAGGCAAAGTCGACCTTAGTGGAATTTGAACTCAGAACACGAAGACGGACGAAATACCGTTAAGCATTTTGTCGGGTGTGCTAACGATTCTGCCAGTTCGCCGCCTTAATAATAATGATTTCAAATTTTGGCACAATGCCAGCAAGTTCGGGAGAGGGAATAATTCGATTAAATCGACTCACTGTGTTCAAGTGGTACTTATTTTATTGACCCATCGAAAGGATGAAAGATGAAGTCGTCCTCGGTGGAATTTGAACTCAGAACGTGTAGACGGACGAAATGCCACTAAGCCTTTTGCTCGGCGTACTAACGATTTTGCCAGCTTACCGCCTTACACGCATGCATGAAATATGAATGTACGTTTATTCTTCCCGATCGGTGTATTAGAGTGTTCCAGCGGCACGAGTGGAAAAGTTTCACCCTATATCTGTACGTCTTTCTAGGGTGAATCTCGAAGTAAATGCAGGCATAATTGAAAGCATGTTATATATTAGGTTCAAAAACCCTTGATTGGAAGGAAAGTCGAAGCTACAGACAGCGTACGAACCGGCATCTTCCTATTTCCGTTTGGATGGATAGTTATATAGATCTTCATAACATTGTTTTATCATGTTTCTACAATGAGTAGGATTACGTCTTACGTTTAGTACCATAGTTAAGGTTATTTACAACGAAACACTCAAACTTGTTTCATTATGTTACAAATTGCGATTAAGTTTTCGATTTCATTTCATGGTTAAGGCTGTTAAGAACGTGATACTCTTTCACACGTCATAATTATGGCGGGTTAGCGGCTGGATAGGGAAGTTATAAAGAACAGACATCAAATTAAATAATTTTAAACTAAGAAAAACGAGAAAACGTCTTTTTTATCATCTTTCGTGCAACGATTCACCCTTTCAAGTCTTGAAGATTTTTATTGTCCCAGATATCATGACTACTACTTTTCTTTTAAGTATCCGAGGGCGACCATACTTTGATCTAGACGAGATGATATATATTTCTATCGAATAATGGTTTCAAATTATGGCACAAGGCCAGCATGTTCGGAGAAGGGGTTAATCAATTACATCGACCCCTGGTACTTATTTTATCGATCCTGAAGGGATGAAACGCAAAGTCGACTCCAGCGGGATATGAACTTAGAACATTAGGATGGACGAAATGGTGTTAAGCATTTTGCCCGGTGTACTTACCGCATCGATATAAAAAACATGCTCACTTTCACCAATAGAGCTTGGTTACATTTGTGGCCCCAAATAACAATAGTTGCATGTGTATAAGAAGTTCGATTTGCAAGCATGAGCTCGCAGGTTCAATCTCCCACCTTGTCAACTTGTGATTATTTTCTTTTCATAGCCTCTTGTCGATCCAATTATTATAGAAGAATAATGTACAGAAGTCTGTCAGCCGCCTACACAGGATTGAACGCAGTTGAGCTGTTCCGCGCTGTGTCACATTGACTGAGCTTGCGAATTAAGTGAAATGTTCCCGTGTCTATAATATACTTACAACAGAAGTAGACTCTACTAAAATCATCAAAATATCAAGTGATTAAAGTTACACAGGATGGAAGAGTATGTTTAGCATCCAAGGACGATTACAATGCGTTCGACTGGCCTCCAAACAGTTTTCATTATCAAATATTACTACTGTCAGCTTAGAGCAATTGCTTCAATCCTTATTGACGTACTTTCGTACGAGTGTTTTTGTATTTAAATGTTTAAATGTTTGTGTGCGTCTCTGTGTAACTGAGCTTATGTCTGTGTAAACAGTGTATGTATAAATACTTAAATGCCTCATTTAATACGCTTTCACTCACAAAGCTTGAGTCAAATCAAGGCCTTGGTAGACAACACAGGCCTAAAGTTGAAAGCTTTGGGTTTGAAACTGGAATTAGGTGGCTCTGGTTAGTTG